>NC_044503.1:21904483-21939483 GCF_902362185.1 Chanos chanos
ACCACCTCATCACGGTCGCTTTTGAGTGTTTCACCCAGGATCCCCTTCATCTCATCAAGTTTACAGCACGATTATCATCAGTGGCCAGGGCTAGAGGCCACAGTCAAATACATTGAAAATGGGTTCAGGCAGGAGGGGGGGGGGGGGGGGGGGGGGGGGGCAGGGAATGAGAGAGGGTTAGAGTATAAAGAAAAGGAAAAAGATTTAGCAATTTTGTGAAATCACAACACACTCCTTGTTCCTCAGCGCCCCGACAGAAGCCAAACCTCCGCACAGGCTTGTGGAATTGAAGCAAACTGATGCTACAGATACGATATCGTACAGTAGGCTATGGTGACAAAAGAAACAGAGGGGAACAAAGGGGTAAAGAAATGGAGCAGGGAGGGAGGAGGAAACGACAAGGGGTGAGAGAAATGTGACAGCAGAGGAAGGATGGAGCAGAAGTCTTTAGATTGGTTCAAAGACAGAGTGAGAAGGAAGAGAAATAAGAGGGGGGGGAGGGAAGAGAATGCAGGTGTAAATCTTTTCTAGTTTGTTTTCAAGACACAAAGATAGAGGAACTAAACAACAATGACACCACGAGCTTGCGTGCTGGAGCTGTCTTTGTTAGCTGCTACATTTTCACAGTGTCAATCAACTTATTTGCGTATGTTGGTCTGTGTTGCACTTCCAGATTTTTGATTTCTGTAAACCACTCCTTCCACAGAGGAAAGGATAGCCAATAGAAATCTCACTGTTTCCCCATGTCTTATGTTTCTCATCCTTTAAATGAATATGGAAATAGTTAAACACTGTATATTTAGCAACTCGGAATACACTACATACGACAGAACCCTTTAGGTTCAAAATAACAACACATAACACATAAACTGATAAAATGATAATACAGCACAAAATACCATAACCTGAGATGACGTAATGTAACGTAACATATCGTAACATAACATGACATAACATGACATGACATGACATGACATGACATGACATGACAGAACAGAACATAGTGTGATGTTACAATGCAGCGTGATGCAATGTGCAATGTAACACAATGCAACACAACACAACATAACATAAACTGATCTCACAGAGCCTCAAAGAGTCTTCGTAAGAGCCTTAAGAAATCGTTTCTCTTGGTGGAAAAGACTGGAAAATGCACAGTGATACACAACTGCTGGGGTAAGAAAGGGTGAAGGCCAAAGAAAAGCATGGCCTTATATCCAATGATAATCAGTGCCCCTCAGCGTTCTACTTTACCGAATTCCCATGTCAACTTAAGTCACTGGTCCAAAACTCAATGCCTGACAAATTATGTGATTGACTTGCGAGAGAAATGTTTTCCTTCTTTTGTTAGCTCAACTTGTAAATTTGCATTTGTATGGGTGTTCACCATCTCCAAGGGACATGTGCTTTTAACAAAATGTGAAAGAAACAGAAATTGCCATGAAAAGTTCTTTTTCTTTTTCAGCCACTGTAAATGGCACATGGCAGCAAAAGGGGAAGTCACTGGTTCCATCTCCATACCCTTCAGCTCTGCTTTCTTTCCCCCTCTCTTTTCATCTCTCCAGTTGATATTGCCCTGCCTAGAGGAAAGATGCATGTGTTGTAACATGAAAATGTGTGAGCCAAGATACACAATATATTGATCTATTTTTCCTCTCTCCTTGTAGCTGCTTTCTCTCCGATAGGTCCAAGGAAAAAAGAAACGAGAAAAGTTAAACATAACGATAACAACAAAAAAAGGTGGAAAGGAGAAGAACTCCGTCACTGTCCGTTTCAGTCAGGGAGGGTTGCCTCGTGGAGTTGAAGAGAATCATTTAATCAGTAACCTCATTAAGAAATGGTGGACAGGGGGATGTGCCATGCTGTTTGTGTATGTGTGGGAGTGTGTGTGTGTGTGTGTGTGTGTGTGTGAAAGAGAGAGAGAGAGAGAGAGAGAGAGAGAGAGAGAGAGCATTTCTGATTTCTGTGTAATTTGGAACGTGCGAGGCCTTGCACAGCGGGGTCCAGTCCTGCTGCAGACCCCCACTCTCTCCCTCGTCACTGATCTACATCTTCTGATCATCAGAGAAACAGAAACAGCAGGACAAGTCAACAAACATGACACTAACTCCGCTCTTCCTAATAGAACTGCCTCTGGCACCGTGTCGCTATATTACCGGCTCTGGGAGATAAAGGGAGTGTGTGTTTTTGTGTGTGGGTGTGTGTGTGTCTGTGTGTGCATGTGTGCATGAGTGCGTGTGTGTGTGTGTGTGTGTGTGTGTGTGTGTGTGTGTGTGTGTGTGTGTGTCTGTGTGTATGTGTGAGTGTGTGTGTGAGTGTGTGTGTGTGTGGGGTGTAGGCCACTCAGGAGGAAAGCGTTTAGGTTACGCCCCTTGTCCAGTTACACTTGCAATCACAGATCTCCCATGTGAAATGTATCCATCATCACAGCACTTACATGAAAAAGCTATGTTTACGTTACAATGCCTAAATGTCATTTTACGGATCATATAACTCGTGGTTTATCCCTTGCTGTTTTACGTAGAACAAACTGACCTTTTATTTTGTGGTTTTTAAAACACTGCAGATCTATGAAAGGCAAAGGTCATGCGTGTTGTCATTGAGGTACCCATAAGCTCTCTTTTTCATTTTTGAGCATCACTCCATTTACCCTATGGCTCTTCTTTACCGTATCAAAAGAGCTTTTTATTATGTATCATTAACACTGCTTTTATGGGAGACATTAACAGTAATTGGAGTCCTTCAAATTACATACAGCTTTCTTTTTCTTTTTCTTTTTTTTTTTTTTCTCAGGTTGATGGAGAAGGTAGTGAAATGTGTGGAAGGGCCAGAGAAAAGAGCAAAAAGCATGTTGTTTGGCCATTTATCAAAAGCCCTCATTAAAAGAGGCGGATATCGATCGGAGATGGCCAGGCTGGTTGAAACCAGTGGGGAATCTTCAAATGTATCCTCTTTTCAGCGGCGCTCTCTTCGCACGCCGCAATATTTTCTTTCATTCTCCTTTTTTTTTTTTCCTTTTCCCTTCTCTACCTAATTAAATGTCTTGGAAGTTGTTGATGTTGCCGTGTGTGAGCTGCTCTGGTCCGGAGCGACCCGATGGGTCCAAAACACAGGCTGGCCCCATCAATCACGCGTCCGCCACTATTAGCGTAAGACGCTGCTCTTCCTTTACTGCTGAAGGTCAGGTGCCTTGTCCCCCTGGCGCAGGCAAATAAAAGCCCACTAATTTATCCATGAGCGTTTGGGCGCAGGTAGACACACACCATCCTAGGTTGCTTTATGGGTCTCGAATTCCCGCTAGACTCACTCTGATGGAAATATGCAAATAAGGAATGAGAGAGAATATTGATCACACAGGCTAAATGACATTCATAGGAAGCAAATGTTGTAATAAGTTATTGTTATGATTGCAGTCACAACAAGAAGAGGTGGATGAAATTTGCTTTTGGGGATATTTGTGAGGAATTTGGAACATAATCTACTTACTGTTTGTGTGTGTGTGTGTGTGTGTGTGTGTGTGTGTGTGTGTGTGTGCGTGTGGGTGTGTGTGTGTGTTTATTTGGTTTGGTTTAACAAGAGAACATTCACATGGAGCAGCGGTAGTAGGTGTGTGTGTGTGTGTGTGTATGTTTTTTCCATTGTCTTTTCTGTGACATTAACACATCTTGACTAGCCTTTACACAAGCAGCAAAAACAAGTCTGAATGAAGAAAAAACAAAATGAAAAAAAACCCTGGGTTAAAACATGTCATGACCTCTCCCACTATTTTCAAATGTACTTCTTCCCTGCTCTTTGGCCCCGACATCAAATTTCATGTTTTTTTTTTTTTTTTCAGGCAAGGAAAAAACAAGATGGTTGTTTCAGATTTTAAAGATGTTTCAGAAAGGTCACACATCCAAAACAAATGCCAGCAATGCCAAACCTCTCTCCTCCCCGTGGACTAGCATTCCGGCAAACACTCTCTACTCTCTGTGTGCTTTGCTATGACAGGTTTAAAGCAGCCTCTGGCCTTTAATTAAACAGCTTCAATTGATTCTCTCTTCCCCTCAGCTGAATATATCTCGAAGCAGAGCAACCCTCAGAGTGACGCCAAAGAGCCTGACATAATGAGCAAGTTTTTTTTTTTTTTTTTTTCTTTTTAAATCTCCTCCAAACATTTTCTGAAAAACCTCTCGTCTTCAACGGACTCGATCCTTGATTTAAAATGCAAATTGCACTTTGACATTTAATTTTTACTGACTATGTTTTTGAATACAGCGACAAAAATAGAAAAAAAAAAAAATAAAGAGAGAGAGAGAGAGAGAGAGAGAGAGAGAGAGAGAGATGAGATTGAATGAGGAGCGGTGTAAATTAAATAAACATTTATCACTGGGTCTCTCTTCTAAATTCAGTCTGTTATCCTCAAATGTTGGAAATGTTCCAAAGAGAATTGGCTGCTTCTGTGGGGTTACTCCAATCAACTGCATGTGTTGTTTCTCCTATTGTGTAAAAGGTTACAGACACCTAAAACAATGCAGCTTGTAGACACAAAAACATTGTGTCATGACAAATATCCCATCTGATGTTCAGGCACCATGTGTCGATGTCATTTGCATATATCACAAGGAGTTAAACAATCAAAAATTAGTATTAAAAAAAAAGAAAAAAAAACCCACATGCAAATAATGACAAACAGACAATTCATAGCAGTGGCTTAAACAGAGGCAAATGAATCAGTAAATAAATTAATAAATCAATGATATTACCAAATTTCACTTTTTTTTTAAACGCTTAAAGTGGGTGGGCTTTTTTTTCTTTCTTTTTTTTTTTCTTTTTTTTTTTTTTAGTCATATGGTATTTTTTTCCTGCTCCGTTCACCTCTTGAGGCTTGGGGTTGACAGCCAAAATGTTTCAAGTCATCAGCTCGTGACATTTTGCGCCAAGGTTAGCACAATGTCTAAGTGGCCCCAGTAACTTCAAAGAAAGGTTGACTGGAACAGTTCACAGAATACCTCCATTTTCCCTCCCGGCTCTGCACACTCTACCCGTACAAAAGAAACTCTCACAGACTGTTTCGCTCAGTCCTCTCCGATCATTCTTTGATGTTTGTTTGTTGAGTTGTTCTTTTCTTTCTTTCTTGTCCACAGTTTGTCTAGTTGATATGGAAACCTAAAATGGCTACATCAGTTAAAATGGTGTTGCGCTGCTCTAAGGCTTAAAAACCAGTGATATGAGGAAAGGATTTTGAAAAATAACAACTGACTGAGATTTATAGGCTCCTTTGTCATCACAAAGCCAGACCTCCAGAAGGAGGTGGGTGATTCATTCCTCCTCCGAGCAGGAGCAAGCTCTCGTATGTAAACAGTTTGGATAGACAGACACAGAAGTGAGGGGACATTGGTTTGAACATTTATACTGACTTACAGTGGACATGTTAAAACATTACTAAGGATTATGAGAGGCACATTTTGCATATTCGTTTGTTTCAATGCAATATCACACCAATCATCTGATACCAAAAAAAGACAAAAAAAACAAAAAAACAAAAATAGATAAATATATTTAGACACATTGATAAAAATTGAATAAACGCATTGTTGGACAAGATCCATAATGGAATAACAGAAGTGACAAGTATGAATATTTCTTGTTACTGCAGAGTTTCTGTATTGGTAAAGCATCTTAGCCACAAAGTATCAGACAAACCTGTGCTCAACGAACAGGAAGAGCATGAACTTTTTGAAGCTGAAACAAAGTTGAAGGATGTGTGTATTATTCCATTTCAATTATGAAAGACATGAAAGAAATCTTTTGTACTTTTCAATAACTAATAAAAGATGTGAAGGACATTTTATCAAAAGATCAAAACATGGTTTGATTTTTCTGATGGTTCAGTATCAACACCGGCTTACTGTTCTGTTTCTGGTACACTGTACAAAAACAAAGGGTGTGTCTCTCAAAGCACACACACTGTCACCTTTTTCATATTGATCTGACAGGTTTATCATTTCACAGCATGACACAGCAGCTGTGAGGAAAACCAAGCCAAGTGAAAACAAACAAACAAACAAACAAACAAACAAAACCCCAAACAAATAAATAAAAACCAGAACAAAACAAAACAAAACAAAAAAATGAACAAACAAAAACAACAACAAAAATAAATAAATAGAAATAAAAACTACGTTTTTGTGTGAATCTTGAATAGATATGCTGTTGAGACATGTATCGTCTTGTTGTGTGAAAACACACACCACTATAGCTCTAACAAACTAGTCTAGTCACACATAATTGTTGGGTTGTACAAGAGTACAGACAAAATCAGTAATTGTCCTCCATTACTTATATTTTAACCTGCATGTGCTAATGATTTGAATATATGTTAAATGCAATTTACAAAGAGTAATAAGAATAATAATACTCAGAGAAAATAAGAGAGTATAAAGAGAAACTGTTTCATAAAAGAGTATTATGAAACAATCTAGGAAAGTCTGCTATTTTAGTATTTATTTATTCATCTTTTTTCAAGCTTGGAAGTGATCTGAATACTGTTTGGAAGTGATCTTACCTTGGAAGTGATCTGCATACTGTTTGGAAGTGATCTTACCTTGGAAGTGATCTGCATACTGTTTGGAAGTGATCTTACCTTGGAAGTGATCTGAATACTGTTTGGAAGTGATCTTACCTTGGAAGTGATCTGAATACTGTTTGGAAGTGATCTTACCTTGGAAGTGATCTGAATACTGTTTGACAGTGTTATTATTCAGGGATGAAGATACAGTATAATAATGCATGTAACATATATGTTTTAAACCATATCACCCAAAATCCCCTTTTCACACTCATGTCCCTTCAAAATATCTCACACAAACTGTATACAGTAGAAGGTTTCTAAATGAAAAAAAGAAAAGAAAAAGCTCTACCAGTCTCTCTGTCTAGAACCTCTGTTAAACTCAATGGGTACAAGCATAAACAGCAGTATTCATCACATGACTCATCTTCCGAGGAGAAAGACGGCGACTTCTTGTCTTTTTTTCACCACTTTACTGGTCTGACAGGGATAACTGGATGAGACAATTCAGCATCTCTTAAAATGAGGGGTCGTAAGTCTGAGTTGGTTGTGTTTGTTTCAATGACAAAAGCAGGAGATGACTCTACTTAGTGTGTAGTGATGCACGGGTGATTACTGTGTCCAAGCGCATTGCTTTCACAGTACCTGTCAGGCTGCCGCGCTTCGATATCAGGTGAAATTTGTTTCTCTTGGGGCGCATTGTTCTTTTTATGGTAGATCAGTCCTTGCCCTATGCAATACTGATGGATACACTGGTACAGGAGATGTACTATCAGCTGCTTAAACCTGCCATTTGCATAACCTTAGTTAGCTTCATGTCAGATTACTTTGAGTTAGCTGAACAGCTAGAGGCCATTTCACTTATTAAAGCCCTGTGTTTAAGCAGTCAGAGACTCATCTTTCATGCAATGGGCCTGTAGCTGACCGCTGACATAATTTTAGTTCATCATTAATTACAGTATTTACGGTAATGTTCTGATTTGCGACTGGCACGTAGACTCGGAATTGTCCCAAGGAATCTTAATTACCACACTAGAATCATACCCCCACTCCTTTTTTGTTAAAGTTTTCCTTGCATGTCTTTTTGAATCCTGCTGTGGACAGTTTAACTGTTCCTTCTGCCACTTCAGTTCAGAAAACATTTTGGGCTCAAGGAGGATAAGGTGAATGCCCAGTAATAGTTAAATTGCGCTCTTGGAGTGCGGAGCAAGGTAGGCGAACTTGGCTCTTTAGCAGTGTATATACGCTAGAAGTGTATTTTTTCAGTATCGTATGTATCATTTTGGTTACTGAACTTTGCTGTTAAAATCATTCTCACGTTAGTGATCCTAGTGCTCTTTACGTTAGTTTCAATTAGTAATTTCATTTGTATTTGTGAGACTGAGTTTGTGTTCTCTATTTTTGTAGTTTTCACGGTGCTCATGGTCGTCAAGACAATAAATATAAAATTAAAGCACCCGTCCAACTTTCTGCGTTGTATTTTATCAAGCCAAGGGACGCTACAGGGCCTTAGTTATTTACCAACCCGCCAGCTAGCTTGCTTCCAAACACTTGTATGGGTAACAGCTAACCTTGATTAGGGGTAATCAAACTGTTAAAACTGTTAGGTACAACAGTAAACTGCTGCCAATAAAACAGTAAAACTACAAGAATGACAATTTAGAGCTGACAACTTCACCCAGAGATACAGAGAGAGAGAGAGAGAGAGTGAGAGAAAGAGAGAGAGAGAGAGAGAGAGAGAGAGAGACTATTTTACTTACAGTTACTTTGAGGTATTAACAGTGTACAGGGTAGAACATAGTCTTGTGAGGTGAAGATATACAAACCTAGGAACACTTAGTAGATATGCTAATGAATCCTTTAAATTCAGTGTGATTTTTTTTTTTTTTTTTTATGTAAATATTGAGAACTAATACAGTGGGAACTTTCCTGTGAATGTGAATTTTCCTCTAGCAGTTGAAAGTGAAGAGGTTAGGTCACTGACTGACACACCCTGTTAAAACAGTATTGCTCTGTGAATAGATGTGAGTTGCAACTGGGATTAACCATTTAACGTTTAGCTGAGGCAAGACTGGAAGGGTCAACAGAAAGAAAACTGGCCCGGGTCTCTTGGGCTCGAGTGTCAGTCGACAGTCACTGAAAATCAGATACTTTTCTGGTTGTGGGTATTGGGTGAGAAGAAAAAAAAGTCTCTTTCCTCAAATTGTTGTAAGTCACTTGACAACGGAAAGACGGGATTTGAAGCTCCATATGTGTCAGAGAAAAAGGATGTTAGCCTCATTTGTCTCAGCTGAGTTGACTACAGTGTAAGACAGATGTTTTGTTAGAAATCACTGCTTTAGTAGATATTCCAAATTCTACATTAAATGTATGAAATGTATCTTAAACAGATTTTCTGAGTGCAGGCTTTAAAAAATGCCTTTTTCAAGTAAATATGAGGGATCAATAATAGTGTGCATGGCTTTCCTCTCAGTATTAAAAACATCATTCATTTACATTTATGGATTCCATATTTACCAGTCTGGACGATTCATTTCTGCGGTGTGGGTAGATTTCCATACTATCCAATCGCAGCACAAGATAAGAAATTTAGTATCAACATTTTGTTAACAAAGTCCAAATGTCTAAATAATTCCATCAGTCTGCAGTTTGATTTTTTTTTTTTTTTTTTTTTTTTTTAATTCAGGTCTCAAATTGGCAAAAATTAAGTATCTCTGGTAAAAGCAGTATCATCATTCAAGATCATTCGAAGACACAGACAATTACATAAATACAAAATTAATTTTAAATATCTTAAAATCGGTGGATGATCAATGGACGGATGGGTTGATCAATTGATTGATTGATCCCAGTGGTAAGTAATGGGGTGTTTGACTCCCAAGTTATGTAGCCCAGTACTCATCACAATTTTCATAGCAGGAGTAATTCTCACTATTTTTGCTCTGATAGATATAAATATGTGATGGTTGTTATATATGTTATAGAATATATTTTATTTTTGTTTGTTAGCAGCTGTTGAGTGTGCCTCTGGCATAATTAATAGAATTACTAAAATAATTTAAACTCAGCATTAATAGAAAGGTTTAGAAAAATTGTGAAATTTCACAGAATTTGCAGGACTTGCGTTAAATGACTGTACCTGTAGAAGTCCATGAGGCTGTTTATAGCGTGAAAGCCTCCGAGAAGCTATTGAATTTGTTGGTTGTACAATATGAACTAGCCTGGGCTATTCCAAACAAAATCCCATTTCCCTGTTATGTACCATCCTTCGTTCTACGTGACCACACGCATAAGTGAAGAAATGAGAGTATCCACATTCGGCCTTTTTTTTATTTGTTTTTGTTTTCTTTTTTTCCTTGCGGTTCTGTGTTATGTACGTGCCAAATGAGGCTTTCACAGCCACATCTCTGAAGTCATAACTTTGACTCCGTTTGGAACCTCAGATTAATCCCCCCCCCCCCCCCCCCCCCCCCCCCCCCCCAAAAAAAAGAGAGTCCTGTTGCTTTTTCTGAAACTTTGCCTGTAATGGGCTATTTTGTCAACATAATACGATGGGAAATGGGGTGGGGTAATGACCGCATTTGCTGACTGAAATGGAAAATGAAAGGTGGATGTGTGTGTGTGTGTGTGTGTGTGTGTGTGTGTGTGTGTATGAGTGTGTGTGTGATTGTGTGTGTGTGCGGTCTGTGTGTGTGTGTATGTATGGTCTTTACGTAGTTCCATTAAAGAGCTGGGTCCACAGTAAATGGGCTATGCACTCATTTGGCTCTACATGTATTGAAAAAGTGGACAGATGAGGTGAGAAATCATTTGCGGAACACTGAATGGATGCATGTACCTTCTTACTTTTCATTTAGTGCTGAGTCAAAATGTGGTGCTCAGCTGTTCTTCATTAGGTCTAGTGAAACTAGAGAACTCTGATTCATGTAGATATGTTTAAAATGAATAACTGTGTCAGACCAGGGAAAAATTAAAATCTGCTGCTGAAATGGTTCATGTGAAAAATAACTGTAATTTTGTTGAGTAGGGGAAAAAGAGAAAACAAAAAGAGTAAAGGCCTGGAATGTAACATTGAAAGAATGTGTGTATGCATTTTCTGGAAGGTGCCATTCAGGAAATAATTATGAGAATATTGAATGAAAACAGAATATGTGGAGTGAAAACCTTGGAATATTGAATGAAACCAAAGCATATGCAACAAAAACCTGGGAATATGGTCTGAGGTCTGGGAATTTGAATTGAAATCTGAGAATATATTGAAAGAAACCTGAAATATGTAATGAAAACTTGATAATATTGAATAAAAAAATCTTAATACATGCAATGAAATCTGAGAATATGGATAGAAACCTGAGAATATAGACTGAAATATGAAAGACCAGCAAAGATCACAATGAACACTCAAACAACAACTTTTATGTTTATGCAACAATGCACAACAATGACAGTAGTTGTGACAGAATACAAAACCAGTGGAACTGTGCAAACAAGTGCAACAGCTTCACTCAACTGATAGCCTTTTTGACTGTCATCCTCAAGATTCAAAATTTGAATCCTCTAGAAGCACACCCTTTATTTGCTGTGACTGTAACTTGTGCAAAATTCTTTGTGCGTTTACAAAGTATCTCAAAACCAATGTAAACATAACAAAGAGGTTGTTAAAAGAAGAATGGTGTGTAACTGGTCAAAGTATAACTTATGTAATTTATGATGTACGCAGTACATCTAATGTGCAATGCTTTAGGGTACTGGCTTCTATGGATCAGTTTTACACAGATTCATTCACAGTCAATCTGACCAGCCCTCTACAGAAACCCTTCCAGTTCCACAAAATATTGCTGTATGTCAATCCATGCCATTTCTCTTTAAATATTGAGAGGGTCTTAAGGATTCACACTTTGTCAGCAAGGACTTTGTAACGTTAAGGATCCATGGGATGCCCATTAAAGTCAGCACCAGAAGCTCAAAGCACTAGCACACTACCCAGAGGGGGACAGTACCAGAAACTGTTACTGAATTAGCTACTGTAATCATCCACCAATAGCCCAAGACCAGGAAGACCAACTTTAGTCTTTATATCTCAGTAAAAATTGAAAAAAAGAAGGAGGCTAAATAATGTCTTCTGGGACCTGGCTGTTTACTATACTCTACATGGTCTCATTAAAGAGAGGTCAAATATTGACATGTGGACAATAGCCCCCATATTTCATGGGTAAATGTCGATATTTGACATGGTTTGTAATTCTGTCCTCCAGCCATCGGAGGCCAGTATTACTCCTGGGTCTCACTCTTCTGTTAACTGCCTTGCATTGCTGTGGTGTGATGCAATAGCCCCATACAACATTTGACTGACAGAGTACTCCTGTCAGTCGCGTAATTTGTTGTGTGTTTTGAATGAGGGTATTGATTTGACCAGGACTTACAGCATTTTTTTTTTCTTTCACCCAACAAACTCAGTAATATTCTGATGGGTTGAAATAAAGCAGTCCTGCCTCCCACCTACAAAACACTATGCACAGCTTTGTGGCACAAATTTACAGGTTTTACGATTTCACTTGTGCAACTACTGTCAGCATTTGATCATGCAGATTCAATATATGTAAGAGAGACAGTTAGAGAGTAGGGATTTCAAATTCACATTAATTCACAATTTATTAATTTGGATTTACAAATTTAACCCATAAATCCCCAGAAATGTTTCAAGTTGGCAAACATGCCCCAAACAATATATGTGTACAGGTCAGTATTACCATTTGCAGAATAAGGGGCAGTGAGTTAGGTTTTTTGTATTTCTCCCAGAGTCTTTGGCCTCCTTACTCCATAAAATAGATTGGCTGCTCTAACCTCACACTATAACAGCACAGTCATAAACAGAGGAGAATGGGTTAATCCTCCTGAGTCTTGATTTCTTTCAAAGTGCTTTAAGTCTTCCTTGCCACTGTCAACTTAAGCTTGTTCACTGGTTATCTCAGACCCGGTATCATGTGACGCTGACTGAAAGAAAGAAAGAAAGAAAGAAAGAAAGAAAGGGATATTTTGAAAACGTTTCTAAAGGTGCATAGTGTATTGAAAACCCAAACTGGTTAGGCCTGTAAATTTTCAGAGCTCGTGGGTTCCAAGGAAAAAAGTCACGTTGTCCACATTCATTCTCTCTCCTTTGTGAGAAAACAATGAGCAGACAGAAAAAGGAAGACCTAGATTAGGTAGAGGCTTTGTCCCATGGAGAAATACAGACTAAAACAGTATTATTTTTGTGTTTAAAATACCCCTGGCTTTGTCAAAGAAATAAAAGCTGCACATGTGTTAACCAAAAAAAAGGGAGGGGGGAGAGAGAGCTATTCTGCATAATCTAGTTTTAGACTATGAAGCAGTGAATCCAGATCTTCTTACAATCTAGCACTGGAACATTCACATCATAAAGAATATAAATGGAAAATAAATTGTCTAATGTACTGAGGTATGTTTTACAGAACTGTATTTCAGTCAAGCTACTTGTTAATTTATTTATTCATGTATTTATGTATGTATGTATTTACTTATTTATTTATTCAGTAATTCATTTTAACCCCCACTGTGTATCCTAGAGTAGCCAGATAAAAAGGATGAAAAGTTATTATGAACAAATACTGAACTAAAGCGACAGCATGTGTATTTTAGCATATATTACAGTATTGTACATCAGTCAATGCATTTATTTATTCACTCTGTTTCATTTTAACTTCTGTCAGAAGATATACTGCTAAAAGATCATTTGTAAACACTGTTATTCTTTGTCTGATAGTTTATTGCAAGCCAGATACATCCTGAAAACACAAAACCTACTTTTTCTGATAGTTAATAGCAAACAAAGCATATCTTTAGAACACAAAGCCAAATCAGAATTACATGATGTTTTTCGCTATTTAGAATGAGAAACTTGATTGAAAATATCTGAATGGCGATCTATTTATTTGTTAAATATAACATTTGCCAGTGTCAAATGACAGCTGTCTCAATATTGCTGTAGCATGAGCATTATGCATATTGGTCCATGTTCAGTGACATGAAGTTTCCACTGACTTGAGCTATACAATTACCGAAAGTTTCCCTCGTCAGGTCATCTAGGATGATGCAGCTGCACCAGTGGCTGGAACCTCAATTCATCTTCATTTTGCATAAATTACATTTGACTTAATGACTCTGACTCACTCTTATTTCCCCTAACCCACCATCCTTTTCTGATCATAACCATTAAATCTAGAATTTAAAATCATTTGAATTGTTCTATGCTACTTGACACTTGAGTCTTCAGTTTCTTTCTTTGAAAAAAGGATTGGCTTTGAGGGGTGGGTGGGTGGGGGGGTAAGAGGCAGGAGCGTGAGGTAACCTGACATTTCTCTTAAGTTGAACAAGGTGGAAAAATGAGTGTGAATGTAGACGGAGGCCTGTTGCCCTTGAGGTGAGCAGGTGTTGATTGAAGGTTTGGTGAGTCAACCCGACTGTGAGAGCTTGTCAAGACTGTTGGGACAGACTTCACCTATTCAGAGACAGTTTGATGTGTTGATAGGTTGTCTGGAGAAAGGGAAAAAAGTGTAAAGATGAACTCAAGAGCAGTCCAAAGACAACAAGATGAATAAGATACAGGAGGTTATATATATATATATATATATATATAAATATATATATATATATATATTTTTTTTTAAATTTATTTATTTATTTATTTATTTATTTATTTATTTTTGATGTACTGTTTTTTCTTTGTTCAAGTTCATGTCACGTATCTGTTGTCAGCCGAAAATAAAATTTATGACTCTATGTAGAGAAACCACATTTAAAAAGAAAAAAAAAAAACAACCTAATGTCATTTCCCTAAAAAACCCTAATGTCATTTCAAATCGCTGATGAACATAATACACCAACGTGGACTAGCATATTTGTCTCTGCGGTGCACAATATCCTCACACATCTAAAAATAAACGCTACAGTATATTGCTACAGACACAACCATATTGAAAATGAATTGCCTCAAAATATAATAAAGTAATAAAAAAACTACACACACAAGCAACGCTATTTAATTCTTTATGATATATCCAGAACTACAATTCTTATCCGATTCAAACACATTTACATTATCCTCATTTGACTCCATCATTCACTCTAATTCTGATTAGGAGCCTCATGTGAGTGGAACTTTGCTCTGTGCCACTCATACCAGTCAGTCATTCTAAGGCATATGTTTTTTAATGGTAATGCTTTCGCAGTGTTTAATGTGTCTTATGTCGGTGCATAGTAATCCAAGCTTGATTGGAGTGACGTCACTCGACACATGACTAATGCGGATATTTGACAAGGACATTAAGTTATTAATCAGAGAGGATATTGAGACATGGAGGAAATTAACAGCATGCAGCTGATTGCTTGAACTGATGAGCTCTATCACCGAAGGATGCTGTTGTTATCCGTCAGCGATGGCTGGTGTAGTTTGAGCGAACGAAAAGGGTGGCGAAACCATCGATATATGTGATCGTATGCTTTGAGAAGCAGATTTTGTTGTCTCTCTCTAGTTTCATGTTCCATTACCAATGTCATTTGCATATGTTTGCAAGTACCGTTCATTCTGATGCCTTTCTGTCGGTATTCGGCAAAAGAATTGTGTTTTTTGTTTGTTTGTTTGTTTTTTCTTAATTACACTGACTTAAAACTGATGTACCTTCTGGCTCGTTCTTGCTTTCCTGTCTTTGCTCATCGGTGTGATAGAACTGAGCCAATACGCCACAGAAAACACAGCACGGTGGTAGCAATATTCACCTTGAATCTTTACTTTTCAGATACCACAGACTCTGACTCATAGTGTACAGTATGTGCAAATTTTCTCATTATGATAATTTTTCTCATCATTGTTTGACTGAAAAGGCAGCTTGTATATTGTGTGGAGCAGAATGTGAACATGCCACTGTTACATAATGCATATTTCAATGATAAAAACCCTCTCTTTTACAAGACTATAAGTAGCAAATTATGAAAACCTGTGCGTAAAGCGTACAGATTGATGATATCCAATGAATCCAACCTCATATCAATTACCCGTACTTTAACAGAGAGAGAAAATAAGTCAGCTAAAGCTGAACAGCAGAGAAATCTTATATTCTTCCATTAACTATAAAATGTGATTGCTCTGTACTTCCTGATCTGTAAACTGAAGCAGTTAGGGCTAATTTGTCTGAGGGAAAGTCAGTAGATTGGATGTCTGGCGTGAGAGTTCATATGTAGGGAGGGAGCGTTCTCTAAGGCCTTACTTTAATACGATGCTGGAGTTAGTCTATTTAAGGAAGCGGAGGTCTCAGGCAGACAGAGGGTCTTTATGGAAATTTGGAGCGACTTTGCCTCTAAGGGAGTTTACACATTTGCAGAGTGGTTTATTTCAACTTTATTAGTCTTCTGGAAAAACTCATTTTGCTAGGCACACATGGCAAGTCTCTCTTTCCCCCTCTTTCTTTACTGATCCATTTTACCACCACAATAAAATTAGAGAGATGTTGTTAAGATAATTTTAAATTAATGCTACTATTAACTTAATCATCCAAATAAAATCTCTTTATTAATAATATAAACCCTGTCGATATATTTTGCCCTCATCATTTAGTGTTTACATTTAACATATTAATGGTAGAGATACTGAACAGTCTTTATCTCTAAGAATGTTCAGTTTTCAATCATATGACCAAAGCCTTGGTATGATATGTGTTGTTGTCAGATATCATATATGATCTCGGAACTCGCCCAAGCCAGCATGCAGCAAACACTGTGATCATCAGAGTTTTGCTTCCAGGCTTCTCATGTTTTACACGTTAAATAGCTGGACATCATTAATGAATTGTTCAGGAAAAAAAAATAAATAAATAAAAAGATTCTATGAAGCTTTAGAACATTTTGTAAAACAAAGCATGGCTTATGTCTTTATGGAAAACCCACGGCACAACATGTTTGCCAGCAGCGCGTGTATTCTCAATGTTATAACAGGTAGAGGTGTATTTTGATTAGTGAATAAAAGATAGCCCAATAGAAGTCGCATTCACATGGAAGCACTGTGGGACCCTTCACAGAATCTGATTAGCTTTCATTCTTTCTCCAGTAAGAGGTGTGGTTGGGATGTAAAATATAAACAATTAAGGAAGAAAGGAAGAAAGAAAGAAAGTCTTCACAAATTCCGAAAACAGGAGATGCTAATGCTTAAATGCACAGAGGGAAGGGGGTGCTATCTCTTCCAAAGCAGAAGCAATTTATTCAACATCACACACCAACATAAGTGGAATTGGGACCTCTTGACCTGCTCCTCTTGCAGGAGAACATTGTGCTCCAAACTCCTTCAACCCTTTCTCCTCCTCCGCCTCTCCACCACTCCTTCATTTCCTGCTAAAGAACAGTGCCGTCGGAGGGACGGGTGATGAACTGTGAGGTATTTGATAAAAGATCCATTTCCTCTTTATACTGGTCATGTTGATTTAACACACTGTGAGGATTATAAATAATGAACATGAACCATCAAGACATGCCATCTCAGGACTAGGTCTGCTAGTCTGACAGATTTACCCTCTCTCTCTCTCTCCCTCTCTCCCACTCCCCCCCACTCTCTCTCTCTCTCTCTCTCTCTCTCTCTCTCTCTCTCTCTCTCTCTCTCTCTCTCTTTCTCTCTGTGTGTGTCTCTGTGATTGTGGGTGTGCATCAGTAAAGATTACCTCTGCGAAGTGATGCACTTTAAATATTTGCTATACACACTGGTCTTATGAATAATGTCAATACATTTGTAATGAAACAGGTTTGCGTAAATGTTCCTGCAGAGTTTGACAGGAATAAAGCCATGTATTTTACAAGCATCTCTAAATATGCGACATGTTCTGTTCTGAGTCTGAGAGAGAGAGAGAAAGAGAGAGAGAGAGAGAGAAAGAGAGAGAGAGAGAGAGAGAGAGAGAGAGAGAGAGAGAGATGGAAAATAAGAAAAAAAACAGTGCTCAGATGATATAACTGCAATACAGCATAGCTTGTAAGAACCATACATTTAAACCATTTAAGAGAGTTCCAGCTGTTTTTCCTTAAACTTTACAAGTCCTGACAAAAGCACTTTGAATCAAGTGTTTCAATATGATTCAGTGAGTCATTTTCCTGATTATTTTGCGGCTGTTTGCTTTGAAGTGACCTGAAATGAATGATTATGAAGTTATAAAGTCAACATTTGTAATACATGATTTAAAGTCACAGTCAACACTTTGTGTTTTGGAATCCCAGGGTTAGAGTTGGTTAACAATGAATTTCACGGCCTGGATTTTCTTTTCTGTTCTTTTCTTTTCTTTTCTTTTCTTTTCTTTTCTTTTCTGTTCTTTTCTTTTCTTCCAGTATGTGGCATGATTTTATATTTCAAAAATTTGAAGAAATGTTTAACCTGTAATTACTATAAAATACATGATACATTTACACAAATGTAGAAAACAAAAAGAAAAAGAAAATGTAAAAAACAATCAGTGTCCATCACAGTGTAGATTTTTCTCAGTGCCTGTGCTACAAGATTGTAGTGGTTAGAATGTAACTTTAATATGTACAGCCTACTGGTGCCAATTTATGTCATATCTGACACAGTATAGGTTTTACATAAAGGCAAAAAAGAAAAAAAAAAATTCTTTGGGCATATTTAGACAGGCAGGTTGTCCATTATGCCAGGTTCCATTCAGTGGCCAATTTGTCCATCTGCTCTCACTCTGGGCTCATTAAGGGCCAACCTTTGGGATCTTTGGCCTTTTAATTACATGTCCCATTCTAACCTGGGCTGCCATAGCATTGGCCAAGAGCACAGGGCCAAATATAACCCGTCATGATGTTTTTTAATTTATTTATTTATTTATTCATTCATTTTTACAGTTATGGCTGTAACTCCAGAAGTGCCTTGTCGCTGTGTGTGACCTCATGCCAATTACAATGTGCCACAAGCTAAATACACCATGGCCTCTAGCAGCCGCGCCATGAAGAAAGATGAGGAACGCTAACGCAGAAGAGGACATTTTGTTAGTGTGAGGGTGGACTGTTCTCGTAATGCTTTTCATGAATTCGTATCATGCTGTTATTACTTATTTCACTTCCTGCTGAAATACTGATGATAAAAGTTAGTAAGTTGTGCTTCAGAACACTTCGTCAGTTACTTAGACATTTCATTACTTCGTTTTTTTGTTTTGTTTTGTTTTTTTGTTTTTTTGTTTTTTTCTTTCCCTCAGTCTGACTGTTCTTAAAGTTTAACTTGTAGCAGATGAGGAACCAAAGCAAGTAATTTGACAGCTTCTTGCAGAGTTTAGCCACTGGTTAAGGGTAGCTGGTTGTGATTGTAATGAGGTGTGTATCAGGATAGTTTGAAAGTGTTTTGATATGGTTTGATTTAAGCATGTAATTCTAGCAACTTATTTTACATCTGCTAAGGGAGGCAAATGCTAAGGAGACAAGCTAATTGCTTATTAGCCATACCACAGCTCCTCTGACTAATGGGACTGGTAACACAGTCAAGCATCCAGTGAGGCAATGCTAGACTTCTATCTCGATATTGATCTTAAAGGAGCTGCAGGGACGAGTTGTGAGAATTTATGAGGACTGCCACTGTGACGGCTCGGTCATCTGATCACACAGCATCTGTTTTCAGACGGATGCCTGTGGAGGAGCGTTAATTTGGCCTCTGCGATGTGACACAGTGGGTTACGCTTATTTCTAGATTGAATGCCTGAGACAGCATCTGGATCTAAATGCTTGGCAGATGTGTGAGGGATTTAGAGTAATTAACCGTTGCCACAGGCTACGTCTAGGGACGTTTCCAAGGTTCTCAGTGCCTTCAATAGACAAATGCATAGAAAAAAAGACAGAATATAGACAAGCATGCTTTTGTAGCATGCATGCATCACATCCAGCCATAGAATGTGTTTACTTTGTTGGACATTCAATCAGATAAGAATGTATAAGGTAGACTGTACCATACACAAATCTAAATATTTATGGATATACCCAAATCCTGTCTAATCTAATTAACTATTTTGTTACTAAGTTCATTTTCTTCTTCTTCTTCTTCTTCTTCTTCTTCTTCTTCTTCTTCTTCTTCTTCTTCTTCCATCCAGAAAGCTTGTAAACAGGTGAATATTGTTTGAGTGAAGACCAGCAGATGATGTGGAGCAAAAATCCATCTGCAGCCAAAGTGAAGGAAGAAGAGACAGAGAAAAATCGTACAGCCTTATCTCAACAGTCGGTCCATCTCCAAATGCCTGCTTCTCAGAAATAAAGAACACGCTGAACTCTCAGCATGCTGGAAAAATGTTTTGGCGGTGCACAAACAAACAACACACACACACACACACACACACACATCTGTGCTTTTTGTTGATGAAGACACAAAGAAAATGAGCACCAAGCTGTGTTTGTGCTGTTGTTAGCCATAGCCAGCTGTCCTCACACGCTGACATGTGTTCTCTGTACTTCCTGCTGAGCCCTGAGAACTTGCATTCACACAATCCGCAAGTGATACAGGCCGCTTCATAAGCCCAGTCATGTGCCCTTCACTCTTTAAAACACTGTTAACCATTACAGATACAATGTTAGAATCAGATTATGTTTTTTTTTTTTTTTTTTACACTTTAAAGATGTTTGTGATTTGCTCACAAAATAAGAATGATTGTGTTTAACAGCTACCCTATCCCCCTCAAAGAAAAGGAAAAAAAAAAAATCCCATTTTAAATTACAAATTCGCTTCCTTGCGCCCTTCTGTTCTCCTCTGAAAACCATGACCCAGGCAAGAAACAAAAAGGGGAAAAAAAAGGAAGAAAAAATTTAAAAAAGAACTCACCAAGGGGCCTGTGGGAATGCCAATTAACAGAAGTTTCAACTTCATCTCTCTCTCTACCGGGTCACTCAGCAAGATGATTTCACAGTCTACCTACGAGAGGAATTCATCCCTCCTTTTTTTGCTTTGCTTCTCGTACCATTGGGGAAATTAAACCAGACATCGCCATGCTGGTTAGTATTCTGTCTGATATTTTTAAGAGGATATGTATAAGTATTCTGATTAAAATAATGTTTTTTACTCATATTTTTTATATTATTGTGTATTCTGAAAAGTGAAAAAAAAAAATTCAAAATATAGGGTTTATTTGAGGTCAGACCAGGTTTGCTGAAATCACATCATAAACAGTGAAAGAGACCACATACACATCACTGCCAACTCTCTGACCTTAAGTCAGTGTATGTAATAGCACTACCCATTTATGACTTATTGTAATTCATTGCAGTACTACCGTTTGTCACCATTATGGCTCTGACTATTACCATTTTTGCCCTGTAACCTCACAATCTGCATTCACGCAAACTCAACGTCGGCATCCTCAGGCACCAGCTAATCACGCCGTGACTCGTTGCACTTAACAATGCACAGTTACAACAACAGAGTCACCTGTTTTAATTAATCAAGGCTGTCAGAAGTTGTGAAGGTCCTGGGGGAGAAGTTCTAAGACTGGAAATGGCAGACACCGTTGTAAATGTAAACTGCTAGTATACTCAATGCTTCCCTGTACATGTAAGTGACGTAACTGTTGTACCTTCTCACCTTGTTTTTAACTATGCCCTCGACCGTTAAAATAAATGGAGTTGTCGAGGTGCGTCACAGCTACATTCTGACTTCACCGTTTCGTTTTGTCTTTCACTGTCTACCTTTTGACCTGACAGCCATGGCTGACATAGTCTAATATCCTCGCTATGTACTCTTTGTGTTACCATCATCTATCAAAAGGCAGAAAACTCACTCTACTTTTCAGGTCCTTTGGCAAAGTTTTAACGACCTTGTGTATACATACCCTCTAATAAAAGTTTATGGTAATGCGGCGTTCCCGTTTTTGTTTTTTTTTTCTTTTTGTACCCTGTTCTTTCGTTCTTTCTTTTTTCATAAAAGCAGTTGAACTCTATGTCCTATCTAGGTTTAATGCCTAAAGAGATTTTCATTTACCGTATTTTGACCCTGTTTTCAGACCCTTTGAAGAGATGCAATTTTTTTTTTCTCTCTTTTTGTGCTTCCCGTGTGGTTTGCCTTCAACATTTCTCTTGGGAGATTCCATCTGGCATTCTCTGAGGACAGCTCCACTCGCATTTGGGAAGACGTCATTTCTACTAATTCTTTTCCCAAAAGAAACCATAAGGTGTTTATGGAATGATAATGGAAGTATCGACTAAACTAAACGCTATGGTGTCTAATTATGTTTAATTATCTAAATTTCTCTCAAAATGACGAAACAGAAGATTGCAGTCTATATTTGTTTTTCAAGCCCTTTTGTCAGCTTTGAAATACTTGACTCAAGTAATACAAGTGTTTTTCATGTTCTCAACATTTCACTTCTCAGAAAAGCACCAAAAAAAAAAAAAATGTAATCAAAACTGTGTTTTTTAGTGGACTGAGCAATTTCAAAAAATATTATTAGTTTATGAGCTAGAGTGCAATTCGGTTAGTATGACAAATTCTTAAGCCTACTGTAATTGGTCAAAGACCAATGAAGCTTGTGCTGTCTAGACACTACAGCATAACAATTGAAATAAAAAAAAGTTGTTAGTCTTAAGATATCTTATGAACTTATTGGCAGCTTAGTACCATAAGAATATTCTCAGTCAGCCAGAATACAGATTTCTTTTTTTTTTTTTTTTTTTAATGATCAAACACTCCTCACCTCATTGCCTTTGGATAACAATGTGTAAAACCAATATGTAAAATGTCTGAGTTTTGGATCTCTTAGCAGTATTTTTTTTTCTGTCTCACCTTAGTTCAGATGTAGCAGTAAACCTCCAGAAGGACTGCAGGAATCTAAGGCACTTCCTGATCTTGTGTTAAACAGAACTGGAAGTGTTTTGACATTATCCATCTGTGACAGCTAGATACATGATACAATTCTTCAGGCTCATCTCCAACAATGCATACAGTTACAACATTGCCATTACCGCTTTTATTTAATCAGGGGCTCGATGAATTGTGAACATGGACCTTGAACCAGGATTCCTAAAATTTGAAGTGAGTAATGCCGTTGCCAGTCGTTGACATGCTCAGTACCTTGGCAGATCACTTTTGACTTCACTTGTGTAGTTGATCTAGGTTTTCACCTGTAATGAGAGTCGCTCAGCTTCTACTCCATCTTTAACCATTTGAATAAAATTTGTATTTTTCCCACATCACCACTAAACTTTGAATTTTATTCATTTTATTCTCTCTTTTACCAGCCAGCGCTGATGTTTCCTCATAACTGCAAGACGTTAGGACCAGGGCTCAATTTGTGCTGGGTCCTGCCGGAACAGGGTCCGGGACTTTCCAGATTGGGACCAGCACCTATTTGATTGGATCCGGCACCTCCTTAGTCACTATTTAAATCTGTAAATTAACCTTGTGCAATATGTAAGGGATAATGTACAGCGAGCCGATCATTATTGCGAAATAAACCCTGACAGGGTGATGCAGGACCCTGCCGTGAAGCAGAAGAGTTTATTTCGCAATAATGATTGGCTCGCTGTACATTATCCCACTTATTACATGGCTACTTACTAAAGAAATCAATAATTTGACAAAATATTGATTTAAAAATTATTTTATTGATTTAATGATGTTATTGCTTCAATTAACAAACAAAAAGAAAAAGAAGAAGTCCGTAGCAGCGCTCTGTTATTCATAGCAGTGGTCTGCTATTCAGAAATAACAGACTGTAGAATGCTGTAATTGACCCATCAGAATTAAATGTTCAACAAAGCCGTGTAACAATGTGACCTGTTCTGTCATTCTTTTATTCGTTGAAGTTATTCGTAATCGCTTCTTTGCCTATTCTGAATGCATTTTAAATCTGATTAAAAGAAAGAGAGAGAGGGAGAGAGAGAGAGAGAGAGGTTAATCACCCGGGTCACGCAGTGACGTCTGAAGCGTGTGGGGTCCTGTACACGTCACTCATTCTCTCCCTTGACCCACTGGAATAGCACCCTCTCTGTATTCCAGGACCTCCTGATTTTCAAATTAAGCACTGGTTAGAACCAAGAGATATTTCATACAAACTAGCAGTCTGGTTTTAGGCTGTACCAGTGATTCAGGTTGGGGCTGCATCTCTCGCAATGTTGGGTAATTTGCTTGTGACTGATTCACCTGTTAACCTAAAACACCAAACTTTAATGGAGTTTTAGTACTTTTCCATTCCATGCTCATAAGATCTGCTGTCAGCAGAGAGGTTTTAAATATCTGCGGTTTGGCGTCAGTGTCAACTTGTGTTCGTTAGTTTGTTAATTAAATGAAATATCTGGATGTCCATTTTGGTATTATCGTAGACCTTGTGATAATGTGTGGGTTTTGTTCTGTGAAGAATCTGTGTTGAGCCAGTGCCACAAACAAGGTAAATTTTGACACCTGTGCCACTCGTGTACCACCCTAATAGAGGGCTATCTTATGTACCTTTATGGTCCTGCTCAAGCCTATTCGGTAGTTTTCATTTGCCCTAGGTCTTCTAAAAACGTTTTCACTTCACTCTGGCCTAATCCACCAGTCAGTCCTGATTCCTACATTCTATATCCCCACCTTTCATTTACCAAGATAAAGCTTTAAATAAACTGCATTATAGCATAGTTAGAATTAGAGTTCCTTTGTACCTCTTTAAACTCACAGAGCACTCAAACATGCTAGACCTTCACATTTTCATCTCCTTTCTGCTTTTATTTAATGGTCCTTTCTTCTTCTGGCCTTCTGCTTTTTTTGGCATGTGGTAGCCATAGAGTTCCTGTAGTGACGTCATCACAATTCTTCCCTTTGTTCCATTTTTAATGTCACACTGCCACGACCTGATTGGTCAGACTTCTTTCTCTTTGCGTTCACCTTACCTCACAAATCCAATGACTGCTCACTGCTGAACAGAAAGAGCTCAACCTTGTCCCTGAGTGAAGCGCCTATTCAGCTCTCTAGGTGCAATTTCATATAGTCGAGGAAGAAAGGAAGAAAAAAAGAAGAAAGAAAGGAAGGAGGAGGGCAGTTTTCCTGGAAGGGGTCAGTCTGAAAAAGTGTACAGTGGAGAGAACCTTAGCTAGCCTTGGATCTCTGCTCTGAGATCATGAAGAAAACAAAAACGTCTACACCTTAGCGGAAAGTTCTAGCTGTTATCCAGATTTTGATTGGAGGATGCTTTTTGTTACACAGCGCTTTTCGAGCTGGCCAGAAATTAGCAGCCAAGAATCGTGTTTTTAGCCTGCGGGAAAATTACCATCACTCTGCCAGATGGGCCTATCTGAAGAAGCCTGTGGTTAAGCGCAGGCAGGCTTCCATTTTGGCCGTTCCACTATTTTAAATGCAACCTAACAGAGCTGGAGTGGATTTTAATGTATGATGAAATGTCCAGCAGCCTTGTGTAGGCTATCTCTCCACACTCTAAATATCTGTATTTAAACTGTCTACACCATGATGTAAAGGTGATAAACAAGTCAAGACCTACTTATTTTTCCAGTACTGAAAACAACAACAACAACAACAACAAAACATAATCAAAGACTCACGTGTTTCAGTTTTTGTTTCTATTTCTTATTTGTTTGCTCTTTGCTAAAGGAATTTTTTTTCCCTCTGCCTCTGCCCATCTCTGAACCACATTGTCATTAATTGTGGTTTACTAAGATTTCATTGTCTATCAAATGGAAATAAGTTTCTACTTTTTCTATTCTATTTTGACAGTAATAAGATCCACATACAAGTTCTAGGAATACAGACACGTTCAAAATATTTCCCTCTTTACCTCGCTCAGTTCAGATGTTTTCTGCCTCTCTCTCTCTCTCTCCCTCTCTCTGTCACACACACACACACACACACGCTCCTTAGAACACATTAGGAGATATGGAAAAGACTGCTATGTTCATCTGGTGGCTGAAATGCCCATGAGTGTGGTAACCTCTGAATGCCTTGGGCTGATTAAACAATTCAGCAAATTAGATGCATTCCATTATGGGTTCCTCAGTTATAGAGAGAGAGGGGGGGGGGGGGGGGGGGGGGGGGGGGGGGGGGGGGGGGGGATTGCTGTTAAGAGAATAATGGTGAGTGCAAGTTTAATTTGGTTTTACCTTAAGATTCTCTCCACCATTTGGAGATTTGCTTAATCTCAATAAAAGTAAGGAGATTTCTTTGTTTATCGTGGTATGTTATTAAACTGCAGTTGAAAGTTTCTTTGGGGAAAATTATTCCATTGTTTTTCAAGGATTATAATTATTGCTGAAGGATTTATCTCAAAGGTGTTGAAAACTTCTGGATTTTCTAGTTTGTGGCTTAATGCTAATGACTTCAGCAAACCAGGCCCATTACTACTGCCAGTTGGTTTGACATAGAGTGGATGTACAAAAATTTGTTAGCCTAAAACCATTACTCCTTTTTTGACATTTCACTGTGTTTCTTCATTAAGAGTTTTATTGCAAATCAGCAAAATATATTACAACTTAAAACATCAATGATAGGAATAAAAAAACACAGATGACATTTTGTAACATTTTCAATGAACTGATCTTAAACAATAATTGTCTCCCTGACTGCTTCTCACTTCTGGTTTTCATTACCTTTGATCATTTTGGTTCAAGATATGAATACGAAATACAAATACAAAGTACTTTATGAATCCTGGGGGAAATTTGAGATTTATGATCTATAAACTTTTACCAGTTACCTTCAAGATATCAAGTTTTTTCCACAAAAGATGAGTAGTGGAATTTGAGGAGTTATTAGTGGATTTTACCCAAAATATGCCACATTCCAAGTCCTGGGAAATGGGAAATAAACTGGCCTACATTTTGGCTTTGATTTATTTAACTATACGGTTTCTATTTCTGTAGTAGTCTTGATTAAATATATTTGACTGAAAATACCTTATGCTTTTTAGGGGAAGGGGGGTTGTCGAATTAAGCTGTGTTTTTAGCATCTATATTTTTAAAGATACATTTTCTTCAGCATGTTCTGATGTGGTTCCATTTTTGGAAACCATGTTAGGGGAGTTGGCTGCACAAGATGTGTCACTGCTATGTGTCACAAATTGTCAGAGCGGCAAGATGCATGTGCTGGGCTATATTTCCAAAAAGTTATTGACAATCCAAACACAGGCCAAATTTGGTGCACAGTTGTCAGATAACAGGGCAACTGTCTGTTTCTTTGTTTTGGAACTCCAGAACAAAGAAATAGACTAGGGAAAAATACACAAGACCAAGAGTACAAACAGGAGAAACATGGCTTGGTTCACTCAGTGAAAATGACTGAGTACAAACAACAGTCAGAGACATGTGTACCACTGTCTACATGAGTCAATGAGCAGGGAATGGGTGGGCAGGATGATTCAAGAATGAGCTGGTTACCAGACGAGGAGCCTAGCAGAGTTCTGATTGGCTGGAAGAGGAATCCTAGTAAAGGGTTCTCATTGACTGGAAGAGAAATATTTATTAAAGAGCTCTGATTGGCTGGAAGAGAAATTCTATTAATTCCATTAAAGTCAAGGTAGAGAACAGGAAAATAATGTCATTCTTCAAACTGACAATGATGTACCACATAACAGCCAAGAGTTATTTTATGCATTCAGATCAATATGATAAAACATTTATTAATAAACACAGAATAAATGCAACACTCTTGGAAGTGTTGGTAGAGATGAAGTCATAACATTACTACAACTGCTTCCACAACTAAACATAACAGTCGTCACATGTACTGTTTTTTAAACATGAAATATAATTGACAAGGAAAGACAGAATACTGATGTTCCGAGTGAAATTCTAACAACTGTGCTGGAATGCGACACCCAGTCAACTAATTACTGGGTCCACATGTTGTAGCAGAGCCTTCATTATATCAGTATCCCCTGGTTCATTCCCTTATAATGATGTCGAGGCTGTTGCAGCATAGGGAGCACCTTGTGGCTTTCGTTTCAGAGTTTGGAAAATCAGCCAGTAGAGTGCACAGCATTACAGAAACAGAGTTCCTGCGTGAGGCCAGAGAGACCAGAGCTCTACCGTTAACAGTGTCACACACGTCTGTCATCAAAAAAAAAAAAAAAAAAAAAAATCAACTGGAGCCCTAGGGAGAGAATTACTGAGAAAGGTGAAAGCAATATGTCCGATGTGCTGAAAACTGTTGATTGCTCTATTTGTGTGTGCCAAGATGTTTTTGGAGATTTTTTTTGGGGGGGGGGGGGTTTTGCCGCAGGTGAGTGTCCATTGAGTTGAGGCGCTGATTGGTCTTCCATCATTCTGTTTCTTTTTCTTTTTTTTCCTTCTTTGTATTTTCTCTCCTCAGAATTGTAACGGTAGCCTTAAATATATGTATTTGTGCATCATTACAATAGTGTGTGCATTAGTTTGGAAATTAGCAACAGTTCATTAATGGGACTATTCTAGAGTCAGAAGCTCTGACTCATAGGCATGACTATAAATATAAACACTGAAACACTGGGTTGATACATACTTAGAAGTAGAGAATTCATGTTAAAGGATCTGTTCAAGGACTTCCTTGATCCTGTAAGAAAAGTTAAACATCTTTTTGTGCAGGGAAAGCAATTGAATAGCTCTTTTTAATATGATTTATTTTGATTTTTTGAATAACATGATTAACTGTTCCAACTTTACTGGCGTTCCTTACACAGTGCCCAGAGGTTTTTCAAGTATCAAGACAAATCACTTCATTAGACGACATGACAAATTAAAGGTGTTAAGTGCATAACAGACGAAACAGAGAAAAGTAAAATGGTGTCTCAGTTTTGTGCATGCAGATAAAAACTACGGTGATAAGATATTTTCAATGATCACAGAATACTGTGAAACAAGCTTGGAGGCTTGGGTATTACCACCCATAATAAAAGTTTCACAAATAAATTTCATAACATAATTTTCAGCATGCAATATACAGCAGCTGGAATCAAGATTCATATATAAGGATGGTACCAGACCAGATTAACCCATATTAAGCCTAACCTTGAGACTGTATGGTGTATGAATAGTATCTTCTTCTTCTTCTTCTTCTTGATAGTGAACTTAGTGGTGGTACTTATGCAACAGACCGCTCCTTAATGGATTTTTACTTGGCTTTGTAATCCATCTGTCTTAGAAGTTGCTTTGGACAAAAGCATCTGCAAAATTAATAATGCAATGTGATGTAATAATGCTAATACTACTACTGATACTACTAACACTACTACAAATAATAAGAAGAACCATTATTATTATTATTATTATTATTATTATTATTATTATTATTATTATTATTATTATCATTATTATTATTATTATTATTATCATTATTATTATTATTATCACAACAACAGTAATATTAACAATAATACAATAATAATATTTATTACTGCTAGAAGCGACTTGGTGAAGCTGTGAGCTGTAGGGAAGGAAGGTCATTTAAAATACTTGTTATGCAGGCACATTGCTTGATATTCAAGAAATCATGAAGGTCTGCTTACCTTTTCATGGTTTCCATGGCGACAAACACCACTCTATACATTTCCAAGGCAAAACCAAAGCATCATAGAGAAATCATACTTTATTCTTTTCAAAGTTATTACTGCAGAGAGAAAACTGACAAAGTTTGAAAGTTTTCTCCCTGCAGGCAATTTTTTTCCCCCCTGGGGAGTCCACATCTTTAACCCCTTTTTCCAGCACTGCACCATTTAAAATGTCTCCCTTATCATTCTGGAGAGCACTTACCTTGCAAAATTACTTAAAATGTCTACAGTTCTTTTTCAAAATTTTGTACTAAACCTTGAGTTCACTTTGATGTTTTTGATTTGATTTCACATCACTTTGTTTTTATTTTCAACTGTTATTTTCTCTAAAATCAAGATTGATCCTTGAACTCTTGTGCAGTTCTCCTTTACATGTTAGACGTCACCTGAGTTAGTAAGGTGAGTGTGAGTGTGTGTCAAACTTAACTACTGCACGTCTTCACACCATAAGCTGCTTAGCACTCCAGAACTGCAATACCCACAATTCATAATCTGCTAATGGTCAGTGACCTAGGCCAGCGTTTCTCAAACTATGGGCCACGGACTAGTGCTGAGGAAACTGCCAGGCTCCCGCCCCCTTGACTGAACTTCCTTCTTTGAATATTGTAACATTTTATTCAAGGTTCTAGAATGTTAAGCGTTCCTGCCTTTGAGAACTTGCTTAACATTCTAGAATCTTGAATAAAAAGACACCGGAAGCACTGAGCATAACTCGACTGGCACAGTGGCACGGTTCTGCGGATTGGCAGTTTTCTTGTTGGGGACCAGCAGCGGTCCACAACCCATAGTATGAGAAACACTGACCTAGGTTATCACACCTAGGCCTCCAGCCACAGATGACAGATATGATCCAGCTAAAATATCCGGAACACAGGCACACAGTGGCGTTTTGTCAGGCCTATAGTATCAAAACATTCTGAAGGGCCTTCTCTAGCCCTCACAATAAGACGTCCTCTTACAGTCTAGTTGCACCCGTCGAGGACAGTTCTGGTCTGCTAATCTAAAAACCCTGTGGGAAATATGACCGTTAAGATTGAATGGACTTTATTACTGTAGAGAGCTGATCAATATTTAATCCATAATTAGCCCCTGAAGTTTCCAGTGACAGTAAGTGACTGTTTCTGACCCTCACTGTATCATCATTTTCTGCATTTGAAATAAAATTTTCATAATAATTTTAAAACATTGACAGAAATGTTAAACATTAATCTTCTTCTGTCTCATTCCGTCATAAAATTGCATTGCTGCAGCTATGCTATAGTACCAATATATTCTAAAGCTTCCCCCAAATGATATGCAAGAAGCTTTCACAGCAAACATAAAGCTTTTTTTTTTTGTTTTTGTATACACATTATTTTAATTGCATTTACTCAGGCTCCAAATTCAGCCTTCTCAGTGAAGTTTCCCAGCTTGGCCCCACTTCCTTAAAGCTTCATCCTTATGTCTAGGAGTGTGTAATCCATGTTTACAGTCTGTCAGGCCAGCCCTAAAATGAGAGTCTTCGCTGCTAAATCTCATCTCTTGGGGCGTCTGTCAGAGAGACGACAAGTTCAGGAAGGCATGTTGGTAACCCCAGGGCTCTAGCCCCCCCACGCACCCGCTCCTGACACAGAATTATAGCCACCTCCCAGAGAAAAAGCCAAACAGCACAGCTGGTGAGGTCTGGCGGCTTTTGGCCTCTCCTGAACTGAGATTACATGGCTCACATTCCCGTTGATGCATGGTCCCAACAGCCGTGCCGGGCCCCAGGTCCAGAAATAGAGGGTTTGTCTGCGCAGCCGTGACTCAAAGCAAAAGCCCTTTCTGTGGGGCAGCCAAGGACTCTTGTTTTCTCTCTCTCTCATATTCCCACTCTCTCTCCCCCTCTCTCTCTCTCTCTCTCTCTCTCTCTCTCTCTCTCTCTGTCTCTTTCCCTCCCTTTCTCTCTCTCTCTCAGACTGTGTGCCACAGAAGAAAGATCATTGATTTGAAACGAAGCAGCAAAAAGAAGAACTGGTGACTTTTACATGACTCATGTTTGAGTTGTTTCCTGTCTCCAACCTCCTGGCTTTTCTAACTTTAATAAGCTATGTGTGTGTGTGTGTGTGTGCGCGCACGCGCGCGCGTGTGTGTGTGTGTGTGTGTGTGTGTGTGTGTGTGGGTGTACCACAGAGGTGCCAAACTGAGTCATGCTTAGCCTACTGTCTGTCTGACAAAGAGCTGTGGAGTGCCAGCTTTAAAACTTGGTGGGTGCATTGAGGTCTGATGAACATGTTATAATATTTAGTAGCTGTCAGAAGATCTGTGATTTGCCCTCAAGGTTGTCATCACTGTTTTTCTCAGCTTTGATTGGTTCACTCACAACAACAACAAAAAAGGAATCAGAAACTTGTAACACATTCTGGCAGAAATTGGTAGTCAGAGTTATATACAACATTACTTATTGTACTGCACAATTAAAACTACCAAGCATAGTGAACAGCTATGTTCTCTCTTATTAGTTTTATGACCTAAAGACATTGTAGCCGTCGTAATGCTTATGGCAGTCATGCAGAATGTGGTTTCACAAAGCCCGTCACATCCAAACAATCAATAGTCGTATGATTACATTAAATACATATGAAATTAAATTGATTTGAATCACTACACCTGAGCACCTCTCCAACAATCTGTGGTGTTTTTGTATGTAGAAAAGAGAGCCTGAGATTTAGTCCCTTTCACGGTACTTGTAATGAAGTGCAGAGTATGTCTCCTCATTTTTTTTATTACATTTTATACATTCATACACTCATAGTCGAATACTGGGCCAAACTTCAAACCAGTTTGCTTGTGACATTATCTACAAAACACAGACTCAAGAGTCGTAAAGGAGAAAAAAAAATATTTCAGTTTAGTCAGGTTGGAGCCAGATGTGTGTGTGTGTGTGTGCGTGTTTTGTTTTTGTTTTTAGTTTTTTTCCAGTCTTATTTCAGTTTTCATAACCGCTGGGTATTTTGCGTAAAAGACTGCTGTCTTTTCTTTCTGTCTTCTTCCCACAATACTTTGAAACTTTGAAAAATGTTGTCGTTAATTAAAAATTGAGAAAAGAGTAGAATAAAGAAAAATACAAATCTTTTTTGGTGTTACTTTTTACTGAATACAAGTTCGATCTCCTGCGGTTTTACCCTTTGAATCTGCCTGGCTTGAAATATCACTGGACAGTGACCTTTGGCCTCTTTTGTATCATGGAAATTTCTAGATCATCCAGACAGGATGTGCTTGACGAAGGATGAGTAGTTGATGCAGCCGTTGGCGTCCTCCTGACCAGCCATGAGCCTGTCTACTTCATCTTCTGTCATCCTCTCCCCCAGTGTTGCCAGAACATGCCTCAGCTCCGCTCCCATAATGGTACCATTCCCCTCCTTATCAAAGACCCTAAGCCCCTCTACGAAATCCTCAAAATTTCCCTGGTCCTTGGAACGTGAGATGTGCTGCAGCATGGGTAAGAAGGTCTCGAAGTCCACATACTTGGTGCTCATCTCCTCCGGCCTGGGTTTTCCCAACACTTTCAACACGTCGGCGTTAGTGGGGTTCTGACCCAGGGCCCGCATCACGTCACCACACTGGGCGAAGGTGATCTTCATCTCCCCGGTCGGTGTGCGGTCGAACAGCGTGAAAGCCTCCTTGAACTCCTCTATCTGATCGGCCGTGTACTCCAGAGTGATGCTCTTGGGGTCGAACACGGGTTCTTTGGGAGGTTCTACCTCGGGAGCGGGCGACGGGGCGGGCTTGGGAGCCGGGGCGGCTTCCTTCTTGGGTTCTGCTTTCTTGGCCGGTTCCGGTTTCTTGGGTTCAACCTTCTTGGGGGCCATGGCGCCTTTGCTGTGTGGCGGTTGGGGGGAAAAGCCCGGAAAGAGAAAACGCCTCAGAGCACGGAGGCTCCAAACATTGTCTAAAGCTTTTATACCATCCGGCCCAAGGGAGGAGAGCTCAGAGTATGACAGGGCAGTACCATGGCACGCTTTAAAAGGGAAAAATCCGAAATAGACTTGAGCCCGACCGACCCGCTGCGACGACAATGAACTATTGTTCTCAGCTGCCGTCAGTGAGGGCTGAGACAAATCCCAGTCCCCTTCTCAGGGAACAAATGCTGGCCCAGGCTCATTAGCCAAAAAGGAAAAAGCTTCCGCGGACAATGCAGCAATGTGGAAAGCATCTTCTCACTAGTGTGTGTGTGTGTGTGTGTGTGTGTGTGTGCATGTGTGTGCGTGTGTGTGTTTTCTCTCTCCCTCTCTGCATCTTGTATTTTATTTGTATTTGAATTTAGCTTTTTTTTTTTTGCTTGTGCAGAAGGCTTTAGCGCTTTTTAAAGGAAGTATATCTCAACCACCTAAAGGCTATGTCAATAAATAGACCATAAGTCACCAGAAATGAATATGTGCAGTTAATGAGGAGAAGAAAGAAGAAGCTTCTGGTAAAACATCGATATCAACCACCACAAGATGCATGAAGTAGTTTAAAGAACACATGATTTAACTTGCTGCATTAAACGTGAGGCTGGTTTTGATGTGTAATTGTTTTAACTTTTACTCGTCAGTTGTTTTTGATTCTCCCTCGAAAAAAGAGAGAGAGAGAGAGAGAGAGAGAGAGAGAGAGAGAGAGAGAGAGAGAGAGAGAGAGAGAGAGAGAGAGAGCTCTCAAAAGATTATCCACACAGGCTTAGAAATCCCTCTTCACATTCTTTGTTTCCGTCATAGGTTATATATAACAGGAGATAAATGCTTGGTTTTGTTGGTTTATGTGACAGCTGAGACAGCCTGGTAAAGTTATTTCAGGCTGAAAACTGATTTAAAAAAAAAAAAAAAAACTAAGCTCATGCCCGTTAGTCATGCTGTTTAAATTTGTGAGGAGCATAAACTTTTGTGGTGGCGTTTTAAAATGCTACCCGATTACAATAGAGTTTGTTACTAGAACACTCAAACATGCCTTCTGTCTATTCATATTCATTCTAGCACAGCACAAGAGAATATCGAGTGTAAAAAAAAACAAAACAAACCTGGAACAAGAATGGAACAAGAATCTCTGAAGCAAAGTTCACGTGGCGGACAATGAGTTTCCGAGGCCTCCGTACGATACACTAATTATGATTTTGTTCTCTCAGGAAGTCAGCCAATCTTAAAACTCGTAGCACATTATCTCATCTGTGGTACATTTCAATGGGACAGAATGTGTTTATTTTTTAATGTAATGCTTGTTCTAGAATGTACTGTGACCTCCTTTCAATTATCTGTACTTCCCTATGTTAAAATTTGACCTCAAAAAGGGGAAAAAAAAAAAAAAAAAAAGATATCAAAGGCATTAGAGCACATATCAAAATATTTATAAGCTCATGTCTTATTTCCAGCCTTGAACAGGTTTCAAACAGAAATGCATTTGTACATCACGGTTCATACCTGTGTACCTTCAAGGCATACATGTTTTCTTCAAAAGTACGCAGCTTGAAAGAGACCTTGAGTCGAATGTCAAATCTGAAGACTCCAGGAACACTTTTTTTTTCCTGGAATGTGGTCGACAAACTATACTCAGACATCAAATTTTACTTTTAAGAGCAAGTCATTGCTTTTAGTAAGGCCTCTTTTCTCATTACCATCAAACTGAATGGGCTTTGTTAAATATTGTACAACACTGGCTGTTTAGAGAGTGAAAACAGAGTAAAGATAAAGCACGCTGTCAGTTCAACTTGTTTATTTCATAAACAAAGTCAGCTCTAATATCAAGATAATGTCATTACACACATTTCATCTAAATGCAAAACACGTTTAGATACATAGACATGGACAAGAATGCTGATACATAGTAAATTGTGGGTTACGCAATCGTACAGATTCATTCGTTCTCTCTCTCTCTCTCTCTCTCTCTCTCTCTCTCTCTCTCTCTCTCTCTCTCTCTCTGCTGCTCTTCAAACT
>NC_044503.1:21944483-21949483 GCF_902362185.1 Chanos chanos
ATTTCACAGTCTAGTGAAGCACAGCAAGCAATTTGAAATTAATCAAAACATAATACAGTTTACAGCGTGATAAAGAGGTGTGGTATGAAACGACGGCAGGGATCCCATTTTCTGATTGGGCGACAGCTTGTCTCTCTCTCTCTCTCTCTCTCTCTCTCTCTCTATCTCTCTCTCTCTCTCCTTGATTACAGCATTTTCTAACTTGAGGACATGGGTCACGTGTTTGCATTCTGCTTCTAAACGCTAATGTAACTCCTATAAGTTAGTAGAAATGACTGTTACCTTATCTCCTTCGCTTGAGTGTCCTGGGCTCTGAAAGAAAAAAAGAGAGAGAGAAATAAAAAAAAATGTGAATTGTTGAACATCTCATTGTCTTGCACTTAAACATTGTCTATTAAGCACAGTGCAGCTCTACTGTGTAAAAGGACCCAAACATTATTAAAAAAAACAAAACAAAAAAAAAAGCCCGCTCTTTGCTGAGTGGATAAACTTTAGGTTTTTTTTTTTTTTTTTTTTTTTTTTTTGCTTGTTTGTTTTTTTTAATAAAAGACTGACAACGTAGCCAATAACAGATTGTGAAAAGAGACTGCCTGAGACCACCACTGCTGTGAAAATTCAGAGGTTTAATCAAACATTAAACAACTCAAAGTTTAATCAAACATTATCCTTATTAGGTTCCTGCCAGAATAAGGTGTTGTATCGAAGCTTGCTCTTTCTGTGAAGTCATTTGATGTCAAAGTCCACATTTCCAAACTATTCAGAACAAAAGCGACAGGTCTAAGGCTGTAAAACATTTCTGTTATTTTCTGTAACGTTAAAAAAATAAGCAAGTGAATAAACTGATTAACAAACAATGAGACTGAAGGTGATGTGATACACTTTGTAGATCAGAGAGGAAATTATTCAGTCATAGGAGATGGTTAAATTTCAGGCATCAGACGTTATTAGGCTGTCGGGTCTTTGGAGGAGTCTGTGAGTGGATGGAGGGAAGATTACTCCTCCAACAAATGAGGTAACAAAATATGAGATGTCACCAAAGGTGACCTTCAGTGAATCACACGCACTCACACTCACACACACACACACACACACACACACGCGCACACACACACACACACACACACACACACACAAACATCTCCTTATTCTGGTGTAAATACATTTCAGCCATGAAGCATTTTATATAGCAATGAAAAGGAAAAAAAAAAAACAGTTGTACTACTGTATTTTGCAGTCATATTTTCTTATATTTATTTATGTTTTTTGTAATTGGTATATGCGATGAGATGTGTGTACTGGCGGTCAACCAGTATAGCATACACTGATATATCATTCGGAGAGTGTTGGCATTTATAAATTGTATTATTTTTTGCTGATATGCTCTAGTGAGTCTTCTGGCATTCCATAACTCACATAGAATCAGCCACTACAATACTTCATTGACCTCTCTCTCTCTCTCTCTCTCTCTCTCTCTCTCTCTCTCTCTCTCTCTCTCTCTCTCTCTCTCTCTCTCTCTTTCTTTGTGTGTGCCCAGCATTGTTTGAGTGGATGACGTGGTTTGATTCCATATATATTGTTCTTTGGCAAAAAGCAAACGCTTTAGTTGTTCTTTTTTTTAGTGTGTATAGTATTGTATTTCTGATCAATTCTGACTGCAGCATGACACGGATTAATTGTCTACTGCAGACAGACTGACTGAGGCGTTGTTTGTTCACTTTATGAGCCATGACTAGGCCACCATGTTAGATTTTTATAAGGTTATTTTCACATTATAATCACAGACTTGCGTTCCATTGCAGAAATGTAATTGAGAGATATTGTAGCTACAGCTTTCATACCATTTAAGACTTCTACTGCTCCACTGATGACAATACTGCTTGATTTTTGTCCTCCTATCTAAAGAAAAAAGAGAGTGGGCAGTAAATAATACTTTGATGTCACCAAACCTTGTGACATCACATTAAGAATTGTTGTGTGCCTGCTTGTATTACTGTGGTTACCACTGTAAACATCTACTCACCATAAATTCTGCAGTTATTATACAATATTGTAATATGCTCAGTGTTCAGCGTTAGGTATAAAAAAGCACCAGCTAGGACACACACACACACACACACACATTTTCATCCCACACCTCTTTCATATTTTTTTAATGGTACCCTATAAAAGCTTGGTATGCCTTTCTTCCATTGCTCAATTGACTACCAAACCTCCCAGGCCCAAAACAATAGAGGGGAGATGATAGCCAGAACATTCCAGAAGCCGAACTGGCTCTTCACCCCACCTGTCCTGTCTTGGCTAAGAATAAGGATGATGGGTGTTCATGTCTCCCAGAGGTTTGACCTGGAATACAGAGAGGAAGATTAGAGAAGATTTTGTTTCCCCATGCTATTTGTGTACGGTACAACCCCCCCCCCCCCCCCCCCAAAAGAGTTCCACTGCGTCAAGCGAGCACCAGGCTTAGCCTCCGTTTGCATCCTCCGCTCGGCTCGGGCCGTTTCCATAGCGCTGGTCAGTCCCTGTGTCCTCAGGGCGCCCCTGAGAATGTCGGCCAATCCTCCGTACCTGTTTACTCCACAACCGCAGCAGCTTATGAGCATCTTTTTTTTTCTCTTTCGCTTTTTTTTTTTCTTTTTTTTCACCAGCTCACCAGGGCTCTTTTCCATCCGCCTGGTCGGACTGGATATTGCCTCCTAATCCATGCAACACTGGACCAAACATAGCCTCAGAGAGAGAAGGGGGGAAGAGAAAGAGAGAGAGAGAGGGTGAGGGAGAAAGAAAAGCCTGGTTTTTTTTTGCTTTTGGTTTTTCTTTTTTTTTTTTTTTTTTTTTTGGATGAGCAAAGCTTCAAAGGCCGGGTGGCCTCAGTCTTCCTTTTGTCTTTTGGTTTGTTTGTTTGATTGTTTTTTCTTGTTTGTTTGTTTGTTTGTTTGTTTGTTTGTTTTTCTTTTTTTAGGACCATTTTTGTTCTTTTTTTTTTCTTTTTAGTAGGACCATCGCATCAACACCAAACAGAGGACTTGGACATGTGATTGTTTAGCTTTATGCTGGCCAGCCCAATATGTTAAAAAAGAAAAAAAAAAGAAAAAAGAAAAAGAAAAGAAGGGGGGGGGGATCCTGTGGTTCTCTGGCGATCTGTCTTTGTTTATTCTATTTATTCCTGTCTGGGACATGATGGTGCACAAATGTGCGAATCAGTATTCTTCTGATGCACCCCGGCGTGTTGCAACTGGTACTGACAGGCTCAGAGTTTAAGCCAAATCAAATCTCATTATGCCCCGCTATTGCTTAATTGCTCTCTTCGCTTTGATCGCTGATTTCCCAGGGTAACCAACTTTTCTAATAAACGGAGTGCTTCTGAAAGACTGAGTGTTAAAAATAGGGCCCTTGATGATTTGGGCGGGAAGTGCGTTGCTCCTTTCTTTCAGCCAATCCTCTCATTTTACACAGCTGTTTAGAGTGAGTGGTTACCTTGCCCAAAGCAACAATCTCACATATAAATATGTTTCACAATGCACAAAGAGTTGTCAAAAAAAAAAAAAAAATCTAAAAGTCCCTGGAGTGTCATGTTTAAAACACAATTAATACAGAGATTAATTTGATAATATTGAGTCATCACAAAGTCTTAATATCTTCAAAAAAAAGTCACCTAAAAGTCTTAGGTGTACCATACAACTCACAGGGTAGGAGCAGTATGCTAAGGCAAATAACTTTGAAACATATTTTTTCTTCCTCCCATAGAAAATGGTAAGACTTGTATCAATCAGCCAGGCTAGCATGTGTATTGATGAATGTTGACAAGCTGTAGGAGGGTAAAGAATGAATATTCTAGGAGTCTAGGACCTGATGAAACTTCCCACGTGATTGATGGATAGATGAATGGAAATAAGAGATGACGAGATCAAAAATACCTAACTGTTGTTTTTAGACTTGGCCTTTTGGCAGTGCAGTGTCAACATATGACACAGGGGCCGTTTGAGAGCCTGCATTTTCTTAATCCACGTTTTCACAGTTCCCTAGTTGGAATTGCATGCACTCCTGTTGTTCTGTTGTTCTGTCATTCGTTCTTTTCCCGCTTTCTCTTGCAGAGATGAGACAAAAGCTTAGCAAAACATAGGAAACCCTGGGATATACATTATTTAATGGTAAGCATTAAACATTAAACATTACTTCGCCTGTTGTGACCTTACCCCACACACACACACACACACACACACACACACACACACACACGCACACACGCACACACACACATGCACACGGACACAGACATATGTATTTAAATAATATGTGACGCAGTGGTAATAAGTCCTTGTGGATGAGACAGCTGGTTGATCTCTTGTCTGTACTCCTTTCTTGTCTTAAGTGAGAGATTTTTATTAGGCTATATGCTGTGGACTGGGAACAGCTGGGAATGATACATCAGTTCCAAACATGGGCATAAATAAAAAGAGAGACAGACAGAGAGAAAGAGAGAGAGGGAGGTAATAAGGGAGTCACTCTCTCAGTAGGACGCTGGCTCCCCTCTGGAGTTCAGTGTAAACACTGCTGTCATATGAGGAGTAGACAGACTCCTTAACTCATAATAGTTGAGATCAAAAAGTGAGCTGCATGATGGGAGCTGTTGCTGATTGGCTGAAGTTAGGCCAGTAAGTTTGAGGAACACTGTTCTGAGACCATCTCTTCAGGAACAGAGGAAATGTGTTATGCTCTCTACATCAAGCCAGTTGAAAATAACTGAGAGATTCAGGAGAACAAAAGCGAATTTTCACAACGTATGCGTGATGTCTCTGTTATGTGCTAAATTTTAACATCTAGTCTGTCACAATTTCCATAGCAACTCTCTGTCAAGGCCTTTTTTTCTTTTCTTTTGGCTTTTGTTTTCGTTATCGTTCATTGCTTCAACTTCCATTCTCGGTCTATTTTCTTTCTTCTGTTGTATTTTTTTTTTTTTTTTTTTTTGTGGGAAAGGTCACACACACACACACACACACACACAC
>NC_044503.1:21954483-22049483 GCF_902362185.1 Chanos chanos
CCAAAGACTAAATTTGTTTGATACTGCAGCGTGAAACCCTCCTATTCTTTCCATCGCAACAATTTCATGGATCATTCACAATACAACGCTTTGTAAATTGCTCATTGTATTTTCATTTCAATAAACACACTGCCAAAAAAAAAAAAGATTTTAAACAGGGAAAAAAGTAATTAACAATTTTTTCCCATTAAACTCAACACATCTTTAATAATAATAATGGGATATTAAGCATCTGAAGAACATGAGGAAGTGGAGTCATTTCCAGGAAATCCAGTGGTGTAACTGGATTTGGACATGTGCTCTAACCAGCTCAAGTGTCTGGAACACGGCGAAGATAATGACTCTGATGGAGAATGATGATTCCTGAGCGATAGCCCCCACGAGACAAAGAGAAACATCAGTGAGAAATCCATCACATTGACCTGTCTTTAAGCAAAGTTAATAACTTTCATAGATGAGAGAACACCATTTCCTTCTGAGAAAAATACAAGACTTTCCAAGTACTGGCCCTGGAGTACCAGCCACGTTACCAGTCAGCGAACAGTACTTAAGGTCAGTGCCATGGCGGTCCCACATTTCAATTCACAGAATGAATATTCTCTTCTGCTAAAATTCAACTGTCACTTAAAGCATGTTTTTGAATTGTCTTTTCATGCTGATGAGGGAGAAACATTTCAAACATCAGGCAAGTGTTTGGCTGGCTCCATTGACTGACGATGGATCCAAATAATGGAACCAACCGACTGAGCTGAAGACAGTACTCCTGGACTGGCTCATCTATTCATACTATTAGAAGGGGAAAAAAAAAACATTATAGCCAAAGACATCTATTTCCCCCAAATTTTAAGGAAACAGCACTTTATGTATCCATTGCAAACGCAGTTTGCATTTATTATCTTTATTTATTGTATTAAGAGGCAGTATTGTATTAATAAACAATTGTCAGAATAATTCCCATCCATAAGCAAAAAAAAAAAAAAAAAATCATCATCATCATCGTCATCATCATCATCATCAACAACAACAAGAAGAACAACAAGAAATGAATTTCCCTTATGATTCTCAGAAAATTTACAGCAATTTTAAATGTCAGTGATCTATCACCCTGAGAATAATAATAAGATCAATGAGACCCAGTAAGATATACAAATGTCTAGAGATGGTATCAGCCACAGATAAGTGTGTTTTATCTAAACATTTGCATCTAAGATTATTTTTTTTTTCATTGGGACTCATTGTGAGAATGAATAAAACAATACTTATGAGGAAAAAGCTATAAAAAAAAAAAAAAAAAAAACCTCAATCATCTCTATTTGAAGACCCTCTCAAGGGTAGGAAAACTGTGTCCCAGAGGGCAGAGGAATAATTAATTTGTTAAAACACCAAGACTGAAACGACATTGTGTTCCTTTTCAGTGATTTACTCTTCTGATCATACTGTACTCTATAAAAAGGGAAATTCACCTTTACCAACAAATGGACTCATTTTGATAATTGTCTTTTTTGTAATTAAATCATCAATGCGTTTATCCCCTGCTGTTTCAAGAGAGGGATATTTACCAGTGTTTACGTTTTGATATTCAGTAATTATAATAATGCATGGCTGACTGAATGAGCTTTACATCCCATCTTACAGACCAAATAAAAGTAAAAGATGCTGAGGAAGTAAAACAAAACCAAACAAAAACAAAACAAAACAAAAGAAAGATGTGTTTTACCCTGTCCTTTGTGACAGAATGACTGAGAACGAGATGATTAGGATTAATCTACATTCAAAAAACCCCTGAATTATTAAAATAAATGCTTCTAAAACTATTTTTCACCCATTTGACAGGAAAAAGTGTGCTTGAATCAATCCAGCATGAAGGCCCAAACATCACAAATTCAACAGAAAAGGGAGAAATACACACTAAGGTAAGGGTTATAATGAGCCTACCTTTAAGGGTGACATTAGGAGGAAGAGGTCCTGTAAAGTTCTTTGATAGTAAATTAGCAGCAGAATTAAGGCAGACGCTTCTCTTGTGTCTGCTACACCACATAAAGGAAAAGAAAAAAAGAAATAATAAAATAATGAGCCAGCGACACAAACTGGAGCACGAAAACTTTGAAATTTCTTTTGATATTAATCAAGACTTTATGAGTCATCATGACCTGTTGTCATTAGCGTTTAAGCTGAGAGAGAAGAGAAGGGAAATGTTAAGAAAAGCCAGGGCTTAAGCTCTGAAGTTCTTACGAACCGCCTATGAGATTTTCCTGTATCGTTGTTACACTGCAGGGATTACTGCAATGACTGAGGAATATGATTTTTCCTTTTTTTTTTTTCTTTTTTTTTTTTTTCCTTTTCTTTTTTTTTTTTTTGTTTGCTTATTTTCATTTTAGAAAACATTACTTGTGAATATTTTGTGTGGCTTACTGAACTGTTTCAAATAGTTAATATTCGATATTGAAACTAGAAAAACAGGGGTCTTTTTGTTGTTTTTTTTAATCCATTTGTGGCTTGCACAGGTGAAATATATCATTCTTGATGTGGTAGGTTATAAGATTGTGACCCATTTTGGAAGACTGTTGGGATATATATAGATTGGAAGAATGCCTCATCGCCACATCGAGTCAGATGTACAAGCAATATCTCATTTCAATATTTCAATTTCCCAGCAGAGATATAAGATACTGTGTGTGTGTGTGTGTGTGTGTGTGTGTGTGTGTGTGTGTGTGTGTGAAAATCGAAATGTATTTTGTCAAAGAAATGCAGTAAGAGGTGCCACATGTCTTATAGTCTGGGTCTGAACACTGGTGTGGATTACATTCTAGATGCAGATGCCTAAAATCACTAATAGGTTCAATTTAAGATAATTAGCATATAACGAGCAGGTAGACGGTTCAGTCATGTGGCAGAAAGATAGACTGAGTTCATCACAAAACAGAGAAGGATGCGGTCAGGAAGTTATTTTGATTCTGTACCAAGGATAGACTTGAACTCATTGAACTGATGTACTGCTATGATTCTGACACAACAAAGAGATGATTTTTACTGCAGGCTCTAAGTGAATGGGGGAAGTGCAGTTAGCTCTTAGGGACTGGAGGAAAGGGACAAGATTTGAAAAGATTTGTACAACAAAATGGACAACTTCCAGAAGATAAAGCCAAGACACTGAAAATGTTAACAGAATACATTGTTCAAAGCCAATTTGGGACACTTATCCAAACTTGTTCAGAAGCTCAGCCCGCAAAAACAACTACATGACTGCTTCCGGGCTACAGTGGAAGTGGTGTGAAGCCACTTGATGTAAACATGTAGAGGTAAAAACTACTTAACGCCAGTGGAGTTCTATACCATCAGCACACACAGGCACAATCAAACCAAAGTACCGATTGAGTTAGCTCTGTCTGTAAATGATCCAAAGCGTAATCCATGGTAAATATCCAGAGTATTAGCCGTGGACCTTGGGAGAATGCAGTTTCTGTTTGGGCCACAAAGAAAAAAAAAAACAGTTTCTGGAATCTTACCCATTCATCCTCCATAACTGTCTGAAGTAGGAGTTTGATATAATGGCTAAGGTTGGCATCATGGGTATACTCACTGACCCAATGAAAAGGTCAGATTATAGGCTATAATGGAGAGGTCCCAAACTGATAGGTTTTTAGTTTATCATGTGCACTTAGTGACCAAATAAACTGTATTACGCACTAGGCCTTTGAGAAGAGCTGAAGAGAAACTCCTTGCTGTCCTCTTTGAGGGAGCAGATGTACGGTGACAGATAGTCGTATGATCAGGACACAGACCACTTGAGTCACCCTGAGTCACGCTGTAAGACAGCTGCAAAAACTACTGCTGAGGCTGCGAAAAGTATGACATTGTGATCAAACATGGACCAGGGAAAGACAACCCGGTTGAGTACACAGCGTCAAGTCAATTGCATACCACAAGAACATTCTGAGTGATGGTATAGATCCCCAGGTGCATAATGTGATTAAGACGCTAGCTTAGATTAAATAAAAAAGCAAAACAAAACAAAAACAACCAGGGCCCAGAATGCAAGAATTGCTTATGCTCCATCTCCTCCGTCCACACTGGCTGGCCTGAGACTGACCAAGACTGCCCTCCTGAAAACGCAGAGCAATGGGAACCTGAGTGACTGATGGGATAAAGTAAACCTGAGTGATTGATGGGATCCTGCTCAAAGATGAGAAAATCATTGAGCCCACTCAGGCAAAGTGTTCTTAAGCACATACACAGAGGAACACACAAGGGTATGGAGAAGTGGAAACACATAGGAAGAGAACATTTCGCCTTTAAACAAGGCGAAACAAATTGAGCACATGTTCGAGAATGATGTGGTGCAGCATCTTAGATGCCACAGCTGAATTCCCAAAGAAGAAACGATACCTCATCTCATCCTTCCCCTATGCTGCTCCATGTCGTTACTACAGATTTGTTGGTGTGGTGTGGAGAAAACACACCATGTACTATTTTAGCAGACTCTTTGAGCTGGAAAGAAGCCACAATATCACCTCATTTGCAGTAAACAGAAAAACGAAAACTGAGCCGCATGTTTGCACATGTTGGCGTAGCAGAGACTGCTGCAAGTGGTAATGATGTATAACCCTAGTCACATTATGACTGGGTCCCACTACCAAAAGAGCTCCTGCCACCCAATCTGAAAGACAATTTTTGCACCAGAAAAGGTCAGTTATAGTCACATCTGGTTCAAGGTAAAGTATTACTCCACTGGATGTCTAGCAGGTGAAGACACCCACTGCTGAGTTAGCAGAGCGAGCCCCATGGCAAAGTCACAAGGCTTTCGCTTCACCACTCGGCCAGATTGTGCTGCAAAATCAGGACAAATCCTTAACCTTTCATAGTAAAGAATAGGGGTGTGCATCTCTCCCTTACAAGACGATCCGATACGTATCTAGATACATGGGCCACGGTATGATTCAAGGACAATACATTTTAATACGGAGCAAATCGGTGCGATTCGATGTTATGCGATACGATGCAACCTGATACAGTTCTTAACATTTGTTTTATGTAAACTTTCATTTTCCATTATGAATTAAAATAAACCACCTTTATAAAAGTGGCATTGCTGACCTTCAATAGATATATTTCATAAAAGACCAGGGACCAGTATTTTTGTTACTTTATGGCACAGAAAAAAAAAAAAAATGGACGACAAATGCATCATTTCAGAATTACGTGTCATTGGGGGTATAGATGCTGTGATTACCTTAGACCTCACTGAGTTGTAGCTAGGCTGTTACTGGTGAAAGTTTGAGCTAGCTGTGCTAGCATCCACAGATCTCTCATTGTCTGCATAGGTTTCGCCAGGCTTTCGCACCAGGTGAGTGGTAAGATTTGTTCTGCTACTGCTGTACTCAAACATTGTTCTACAGACCTTCCAAATGGCCAGACTTTTGTCCAATTTTCCTCCCCTCTTATAAAATCCAAATGTCTTCCAAACTTTAGATTTTAGATTTGATGGTGCACTGTAAACTGTGCCGGTGTTGTTGGACATGTTGTTCTTGTTTTTACCTCGCAAGCAACGCTAACGTTAATCTCGTAAAAGGTAAAAGGTCAACGCAAGACTCAGATTTATTAGTGAATGAGAGGCGGTCATTATTATACCCATAGTTACATGAGTTGTAACGTTAGATCAGTGAGTTTTCTGCGGCAGCTTAGTTTATTCTAAAGTAGAATTAGCAGCAATGCTTCATTCAACTGATTCGGAACTTCGACCGGTACATAGTACATTTAGATAGATCCAGGTGTCTGTGTATCGATGTAGTCGCATCTTTAACGTTAAAACCGGTTTCCAATTTGTATCAGTGAATCATTACACGCCTAGTAAAGAACGTATGTGGACGTCTATCTTAAAGGATTGCATTTTGAATTTCGTTGTTCTTTTTGTTGTCCTATTAAAAGAAAAATAATGATAAAATTAAAAAAAAAAAAAAAAAAAATAGGTTGTTCAACTGAAAACACTTAGAAAGGATGGCATGAAATGTAACAGAAGGCATATTATGAAAATCTGGTTACTTGATAAATGATAAATTACTTGCCTGGTTTATCAGCAGCTGCATCACCCACTCAGAAGAGGTAATATGTAACATCAATAGAAATTTATCATGTCTACACTGCACAAAGCTTGCTTGTGCTACTATGCACATCAGTGTGGGCATTTGGAGCCAGCAAGATTAGGATTGAAGTCACCTTTGAAGATTAGGGCTGCATTGCACATTCCTTTCACTAAAAATGGGTGGAATAAAAGAAATACAACAAATTGAATCTCATATTCTGAATATGACAGATCCTGAAGTTTATTTTTCTTTCTTTTTTTTTTTCTTTTTTTTTTTTTTAATGCGCCATACCATCTTGAGTTCAGTATCCTTTAATCATGCAATATAAGTATGAGCTTGAGTTCATGTCAGAGAGGTGGTCAGAGGTATATTTTCTTTATTAACGATACAACACTTACCCACACACTTCACAATTCAACACCACGCAAACTACCTTTTAATATCCCGGTAGTGTAATGTACCGTGCCTTTCCCTGAAGACTCAGAGGAGCAGTCATTACCTTGGTTTTATAAAGTGGAGATCATAAGCAGGCATAATTGCAAGAAAAGTAATTGGTTGCTAAGCAACTGTTTCAAGGTTCCCTTTGGTGGTGCCTTATCAGGTGGGCGAGACCCCCCCCCCCCTTCTCTCTCTCTCTCTCTCTCTCTCTCTCTCTCTCTCATTCTCTCTCACACACCTGTCTCGACAGGTTTTTCCGAAATCCCACCATATTAATTCATTGATTTACACTTTTAGCAATATCTTTGTGGTATACAGAATATACTTAAAATATATTCCTCAATATTCCCAATACTGTATAAAGAGTGGCTAATTTCCTGGGTTTACAGTTGAGTTTCTATGGAACAAGAGCAAATGTCATCATCATCATCATCATCATCATCTGCCATAATCTTATAATGGCTTTTCATGTGTGATGAGTCAAAGAGATTGACTGTAGCTTTGCTCATCTGCAAATCAACAGAGGCATGAAGGGCATGTGATTGGCTGCAGTCTGAAATTGTCAAATCTGACAGAAAAAAAAAACAACAAAACAAAATAAAACAAAACAAAACAAAAACAAAACAAGCAAAAAAAAAAAAAAAAAAAAGCAAAAAAAAAGATTTACTATTCTCAGCGAGTATAACTGGAGACCAAACCAAAAGGTTTTAAGTTTAAAGTGATTTGAAACAAATTTAGTGGCAGTGTGTGATGTCAAGTGATAGTAAAGTTAAAATATTAAAAGGAGAGAAAAATACTCAAATACAGTACTTAAATATGCAATCTGCTGCTTTAGACAGAACCATCAGAAAACAGGGGAGAGAATATTGAACATGGGGGAAAAGTAGTGAAATGAATGAATTTTCACCACATTGTACTGTATGTCTGTGTTAATACAGTAATTTTGTGTAATGTTCTCACTGTGCAGGTTTCTTAGGAGTTCTGGGATCAAGACCTTGAGGTGTTTTTTGTTTTTTTTTTTTTAGTTCTGTTTTTGACCCTGATGCCCTTAGAAACGCTCTCTCAATGCTATTTTGAATCTTGTTCTTTATGACTTTATAGGATAATTTATTTTCTCTTTCTTTTTTTTTCCTTTATTTTCTTCCTCTTCTCATTTTCTGAGCTTCATATGAATACATATAAAAGAGATACTTGCCAAATGAATTTTACCACATTTAATCACTGAAGTATATTTAAAGGAAACGAAGGTACCTCGAGACATGAACATATGTTATTTGTGAAAGAAGACACCTTGTTTCTGCTTTGCAGAGGTCTTGACCCTGAATTTCTCTTAAGAACATTTTCAGTTTGTCATCATTTTATGGTTATTTTTCTCTCTTAAGTTACAGCGCTATTTTTGTCCTTCTTCAATATAAAAACATAATTGGGGTGAAAATTTACAATTGATCATCTTAGAATACAGGAATATTTTGAGGAAACAGTTTTTGTACCATAGGGTATAAGTAACAACCTAAAACATTTTCACATTCTTTAAACCTAATTTAATGCTACTGGGTAATAATTTCCCCTTTATTGTTGTGAAACAGGCAGTGCATTTTCATGGCTTCCTCTCGGTTCCTTTGTGTTCTTGGAGTTCAAGGCTTTCTTTAAATACAAACCTGCCCAAAACTGAGGAAAAAGTCGGCAAGGGCTATCAGTTAATATTAAAGTAATCTTTTTATTCCCCTCACAGCACAAACTTTCAGATTCTCCGATCACTGCACTAAATTGTGTGTTGTTGCACATGAGACTTCCAAATACTGTGGATACTTGATCATGGAGTTGTAGATTTAACTCAGTGCTTATTTTTAAGGTGTTGTATACTGGCTTTTCACAACGATATAACCCAATCTATTCGTTGTACCAAACATGTAACCAGTGCCACCGTTTCTGATACACTTGTTTCATTTTTCAACATATAATATAACATCAGACATTTTGACACCATTTTCCTCAACAGATAAAGACATTTTTTGTGACTGGCAAACCTACAGTTTAGGCACTAATGTGTTATAAAACTTATTAGAAGTCATTTATGCCACATTAGACACTAATATATTACAATTTTGATGTAAAGAACATTTTATAACTTCATATGAGAGTAAAAATGAACATGAAATCCTTTTGAACTGTGCTTTGGTTACTTTAAAACACAAGTACATTTTTGTCAGTTATGTTCCCTGTGTGTGACAGAGTTTTGTTGGAAGTTTTCAAGTTGTGTCAGCAAAGGTTCTGCTCTCAGTATTAGGCATTCAGTATTGCACTTAACCCTGACAGTCACGCTTACTTTTCTACCATCGCTGTTTAGCACCCCACAGGACAAACACACACACACACACACACACACACACACACACACACACACACACACACACACGCACACACACACACACACGCACACACACGCACACACGCACACACACACATACACAAATAACCTGGTTGATATTAATGTGATTTGTGTAAGTTTTTTTCTCAGCATGGAGTTCTGTGTTTAAAAAAAGTGACACGTTGAACAGTGAGGCTAAGGTTGTACGTGAAATGCCAGCTTTTAAAAATCTTTGAATTGTTACCAACTGTCAAAAGTGGGCCTAAAAGGAGATTTCAACACTGGAGCTTGAAGTATGACAACTGTCAGGCTAGGACGAAAAAAAAAGAAAGAGAAAAAAAGGCAAAAAGAGAAAAAGCTGACTTTTTTGGCTGCCTGCATGGAGTCACTATTGCAAAAGAAAACACACAATCTCTCTGTCATGTAGCCCAGCACAGAACTGCTGACACTCAGCATGGCTTGGCAGGACTTGGCAATGTCTTGCTGAGCTTTGAAACATATGTCTGTCCATTCTTCCTCCTTTCGTTAGCCTTCACACATCCTGTCTATTACACCACTGACAAGGTCATCATCCGCAAAAACCGCTCAATTTCAATTTGCTTGACACAAGCCGGTAAAACAAAAACAGGCAGTCATTTCCAAATTTTGATTGCGTTTTTCTTTTTTCTTTTCTTTCCTTTTTTTTTTTTTTTTTTTCGGTCCCAAATCGCTGCACCTGAGGATAAATTTTGATTTTTATCTTATATCAGTATTATAGTACTGACCTGACTTTGTAGGACATTCTGCGCCCTTGCATTGGAAAGCGTGTAATTTGAAAGCACCTAGTCATTTGACAAAGACTGCACCCACCACAGAATAGTCCCATTCTGGTAGCCTGTAGACTTCACAGACTTTCAGTGAGACACTCCTTTTCTGAGAACTTGGTTCTGCACCTGTTCACTTCAATGATTTTTTTTTTTTTTTTACAAACTCTATAGATGTAAAGTAGGTCCACCAGTTGGCTTTGTTTCTCATAATTAACCTTTAAATCAAAGTTTTAGATAGATTCTTCAGTTTCTCACAGTGTTTTATCCAGTGCTGCTAAGTATTCAAAAAAGACAATTTTAAAAAGACGTTCAGTAGGACATGGCCAAGAAGGCACCTGTTCATATCCACCATGTGGTGCTTGATTAACTGTGTGTGGAAGAAAAAAGATGTAAATCAAATGTTAAAGTAAATATGAAAAGTAAAAGGAGAAGCAAACAAACAAAGAAACAACTAAAGAGGAGGGAGACTGATTAATAAACTGTCTCGGTTTTCGGGATGATTAATCATTGTTGTCAAATCAGGGGACTACGTCACAAAGCTGAAGTAATTGAGTCAGGGTTTTTGAGAAATTAACTAACTAATAAATGCTCCTATTCAATGTCAACTGACAGTGAACAATACAGCTAGGTGAATGTTCACACACACAAAAAAGGGTGGATGGGGCACATAAAATGCAGATGAGGTGGTTAACTTAACTAATTATTATGCCAGGTTTGGAAGACTGGTAGAAGTATTCCTATTACTGCTGCCTGAGTGAAGATGTGTGGGGAGGAAAAAAAAAATGAAATATGTAAATTCTAACAAGGGTGTCAGCAAGCACTTATTGTCCTACTCTTAATCCTAATCTTAATCCTAATCCTAACCTGATTACCTTTGGAATCATACATAATCAGAACTCCTACTTTAGTAAGCATGTTAGGTATTAATAAATAAAAATAGCTTGATGATTTAATGTTTTAACACTTTTTTATTCAGGCTTTGTCATTGTTATGGACCATTTGCATCTGTAGTTGTAACACCAGTTGGTATTAAGTCATGCTAAAGTGATAAATTATTTTCCTTTAACTTGCTTGCATATGTATATGATACTGATTTTAGCAGTGGCACTTTTGCAACAGTCAGTTCCTTAATGGCAATTTGCTTGGCACTCCTTAATGGAAATTTTGCTTGTACTCTGTTTGTCTTTAAGGTTGCTTTGGATAAAAGCATCTGCAAAATGAATAAACATAAACATAAAAAACATGACTTAGGTCATGATTTGCTTGGTCGCACACTCTTTGCTCATTGAAACTTTAGTCTAAGTAAAGAGAGAGACAGGGGAGCACCCCACCCTTGGCCAGCACTCCAGTGTGGAGCAACAGGTCAGTCCTTTATAGAGGGTACCCTTGGAGTTATGCCCTCAGACTGAACAACCTGATCTACCGAACATCTCTGTGCTTCCAACAGAGACCTTTTGGAGAAAGCTCATGGACTTTCCTTTAAAATGTTTTAAACAAGCCTGTAGCCAACACCACACTTGTCAAGACCAAGAGCAGGACTAGTCAAAATCGAATCAAGTATGAGTCTAAAGGGGAGTCTGGCAAATCGGAGCGAGAACAAGTCAAGGTCAAAACAGAAAGAAATCAAGTCCTTTTTGAGACCGAGCCTTAACTAGAATCTAACTGGATCCAGTCCAAATGTATTAATGCTCTAATGGATTCATCTGGGAAGAAACTAAACTTTACTCCTGCAGATTCACTTTGGATGATGGATTCAAGTATTTGACAGGATATCACCGGTGACTGAATGGGGATTGCCCAGTATAGTGAAATTTGGCTAAGTAGGATGTAGCTCTGGGCCCAAACATTTGATGATCAGGCTCCAAATCTGGAAATTACAGAAACTTACTAATACAAATTTGATGATTTACTGGTTATGATTTTGTGTAACGTTAGAGTAATATATTATATCAAGATGGTCATGCTGTAATTTGTAATGATCAAAAAACGATTGCAGCGAGACAACACTGTTTGATAAAATTAGGTCATGCTGTTTACTTAAAGTTTCACTTGGTATTATACTCAATACTCTTGAAAAAACAAAGACAAAACAGTATGCAACCCCTACCCCAATGAAGGATGTTGTGCCACATAAAGTTAAAAGTCACATAAAGCGAAACTGAAACTTGACATTTTCACATTATAAAGTTCTGATAAATCTGTCCAAAACATTCTGTGTTAACAGATTAAGCATTACAGTTGTCACGTAAAGTACTATTAAAAAACAAAAGAAAACAACAACAACAACAACAACAACAACAACAAAAAACATGATCTCAACTTCATCAAAGAGCAACGCTTTTCAAAAGAACACTCTATACGGCTTTTCAAAAGATCTCCATTCCGACTGCCTAATATGTTTCATCAAATTTTACTCACGGAGGTGATGTGTATGTGCGTACTTCTGCACACGCCCACACACGCCAACACAGAAACAGACACACACACACAGACACACACACACACACACACACAAAGACACAGAGAAAAAGAAATAAATAGTTATTCTAATAGTGATAGTTATCTTCTGCAAAGAGCGTACAGTTATGAGTTGTTTTTTTTTGTTGTTGTTGTTTTTTTTTTTTCCTTTTGATACAATACTGCATGTAGTTTTCTCTAAATAAATGTTTTCTACGAGTGTGGAATACCACAGGATTTTAATGAAAATATGACACCAAGTTTCCTAGAGTTTTGATTGGCTATGAGCTGGGATTTAAGAGCAGAGAATCCAAGTTCAGTTCAACCTGTTCTGGCATAGATTAAGCATGAAGCAGAAGTTGCCATAGAAGAATGCCAAGAATGCTTAATTGAATGCAGCTCATGAAATGTGAATTCCACTTTGTGGTGCACCCTCTGATTGGAACAGTGTGTTGGCATCTCTTACATGCCAAACAATTACTAAAATTGTGTCTACATGGGCTGATTTGGAATTACCTGGGAGACTTTTCATGGAAAACTTTCAAAGATCTCTGTGCAGTCCTGATTCATAATCAAAGTTCTTTTCTTTTGGTTAAATATAGAACAATCTCACCATTTTGCCCAATGTAACATCCAAAACATAAAACCTAACACTTAATTTCTAATATGAAATACATGATTTTAGTATTAATCCTTTCACAAATGTGTCAATATTGTTCCAATAAGAATAAAAAAAGAGACAAAAAATGCAAGTTTTTTATGGAGCAGAGAGTTGTCCCCAACACTTTTAAATTGTTCCACAAGGCTGTCAGGGCACATCAGCAATGTTAATGGAGAAATCGCCGGAGAGCGCCCCGTCGACAAGACGAACGTGAACCCGGCTTCTTCTGAGTAATCACAGCCTTGTCGCCCGCAACGTCTTTTAAGTGTAAATTAAATGCCTTCAGGGCCGTGCCAGTCAGATTGGCTGTTTGTGTTTTCACACTAAACACACATGCTGTCACTCAAGGTAGATTGAAAAGGAGGGGTGGGGGGGTGGGGTGGGGGATTAGCAAACACTCAAAAGGAAGCTCTCCGTTTGTTGTCACAGAGCAGACATCTCCTGACTTGATTTATTTATTTAGCCACCCTTTTTGGGAGATAGTTTGAATTCTCAGCAGTTAAAATTCACTCTCTTGTGCTTTGGCAAGTCATTTTCTTTTTTTTCCTTTCTTTCTTTTCTTTTTTTTTGGGGGGGGGGTATTTTGGCAGGCCTTTTTAATGAAATTATGAAATTATATTTTGCAACAAATAACAAATGTAACTTGGTGACAGAAAGTGTTTTGGTCTAACGTATTTAATGATTGATCATACATAATAGCTTTCCTTTTATAGCATCCTTCTTTCTCTTTGTCTATTTTGTTTACTTAAAAACCTTTGCTTCTGTGTAAGCAGACCTGAAAAAAAAAATGTGCATACCAGTCTAAAAGAAAAATATGAATAACTTTGGCACAGAATATTAGATATCCTGCTGCTAGTCCACAATCTGCAGTGCTTTCATGTCTGGTCGTCAGGGTAACACACCTGTGGCTTATTGTTCCATGTCAGACTGAGTTGTCCAAACACCCCGGTCTATTGGACGGGCATGAAAAGTCTAAAAACAGTTTTGACACTTCTCTTTGGAGGCTCTTTTTACATTGCACATGCTGACTTAGGTAATGTACCAGATAATGTTAGTGAGCTGAACCAAGCCCAAACGAGCAGCTTACAGGTCCCCACATTGGATGCAGCATCATTTTTCAGTCAACAGAAATTTCAATGGGTAAAGAACTGATGAGCAGTAAATACAGAACCGTACAAAATGATAAAATTGTTATTTCACTTGAATAACTCTGACAGTGGAACACATACTGCCACAAACACCACAAGGTAAAACAGGTAATGGCAATTTGCCAAATCTGTACAAATGTTACCCGAACATTTACACCAAGCTCTGCCTCTCTAAGTGCTTCAGAGTGGATTGCTGTGTTTGTGGACATTCTGCTGTCTTTGATTCTTTTTTTTTTTTTTTTTTGGAACATGTGCCATCCAGTTGACTCCCTGGTGTCAGTGGGAGAGGCTGGTGATGGTTCCTGGAACATTTTAGGTCCCTTGATACAAACTGGACCATTTTGAAGATCATGGTGTATTGGAATATTGGCTTAATGGCCACATTTGGACATGGATGCTACCAGCAGGATAACGCAACATGTTGAAAAGCACATTATTGTCTGAAACAGGATCCAGGAATATGGCAAGTTCAGCTTACCCCAGACCCCCTTCCAGCACAGCAGCTTTAGGACAAGATGGAAAAGGCTGTTTGCTGCATGAATGTACAATTGTCCAGCCTCCACCACAATTCATATTGTATGTGTGTGTGTGTGTGTGTGAGACACGATCACATGCAGATAGTCAGGTAGAACTTTCAAGAAATCACAATACTACATTTCCAGATGTTACATTTTCAAAAAATGTTCACTTTGCGACTATGTGAGTCCATTGTAATCCATTTGTTTTGGATTCAGTTAACATTATCAGTTAATCCATTTGTTTTGAAGTCAGTTAATATTATCAGTTTGATTCTTGTGCTCATTTCTCTGACATGTGTAGAAGCCTACATTGTTCCTAGACAACTAATACAGCAACATCATGGCAGGGTCTAAGTTTCCAATACTCTTCTCTGATGTTACGTTAATGTTTTTTGAGAGCCCATCTATATCATGAAAAAGTGGGAATCTTGCAAGTGGATTTGATCTTCAGTTCAACATTAAGCAATTAAAGAACCATCAGTGCAAGATGATCACACAGTCAATGGTTGCTGGAATTCAACAGTTTTGTTAAATGAGTTATGATTGTTTTCAACGGCATGCTTCTGGATTATGGCTGATTTAAATGTCTCCAATTGGTTTTGGGTTTTAGAACTGACAGGTATTAATAAAAGTTGTGAAAGGTGAAAGAGTGTGTAACATTAATCTGATATATATATATATATATATATATATATATATATATATATATATATATATATATATATCAACTTTTGAAGTGGAGACACTATTCAAAGAATACTCCACTTCACTATTCAAAGAACACCCCATGAGTTCCACTGAAAATGTTTCAGTGGCAGATGTATCCAGAATATTTAGCAATTTGAGGACTTGAAGTCTGCATTGTTTCTCTGATTCATTTTTAAATATTCGTCTTGAAGGACAGAGTAATTTGACTGTGTTAGATTAATGGCAGAAATAACCAGATCAAAAATTTATGTTTCATTTAACGTGAAGCAGTATTTCAATAATTCCATTCCAACCATTTGAGGAAACAGACAGTGATCAATTGGCATACCGAATCTATAACTGAGATTAAAAAAGACAAAAAAAAAAAAAAAGTAAAATAATAGAGTTATAGATTCATTCATTTATCTGAAAGACGTTTTGTCTTGTCGTGTAGTCTCAGACTTCGCTGCTCATAGCCCTCTGGGTCTTGTGGTGATTTAGGATGATGAAAATGCAAAGTATCTTTGAAGTAACTCCCTGCACCTACAGTCCTTCATTCATATTGTAGATGAGTGCACTGCTATGCAGGAACAAAGCATTGTCTACCTTTTAATGCTTGTTTGAAAGAGATGAGGACTCTGTACTCTGTACTGGCTGGAGGTACTACCAACTACCAAAATAAAATTTAGAGGAAGAAGAACCATGATAATCATCGTAATAATGGTGATTATGCATTTAACAGGTACTATCACATTGTTTTGTTTTGTTTTGTTTTGTTTTGTTTTGTTTTTACCTATTCTTCTACACTTTTACTAACTTACTGACTTGCCACCACAGAAAATGATGGACAGAAATTGAGCTTTTAAGGTTTTACCATCGGTCTTTCATCCTTCATGGGTCTATGTTTTTTTTTTTTTTCTAACACAAGTCATTTATGCTGAATGAGTCAGCATTGATCTTATGTTTATAACAATAGAATTGGGGCTGCTTTTTCCGACCAATCCTCATTCATACTGAGCTGGCTACTGCAGCACTTTACTGCTCGGAAGAAAACAACTGAAAGTTCCTTTCTCAATTGAGAAAATTTCATTTAAGACCTACCACAAATCATTATTATATGGACATTGTTATTTGATATGCACTTAAAAGCCAATTTATTAGGTACAACACCGTGTTCGTGAAAACTGAAGATGTATCTTGAGCATGAGTCAGGAAGGTGGGGCTTCCCATATAAAACAGTCAGACAGTCATGGGAGGATTCACATTTGATTCAAGCAACTTTGAGTATGGAATGGTAGGATGAGACATGACAGTACCAGTAAATCAGAGAGAGCTTTTCACACACATCAGTGTGTAAGGTGCCACAAACACAGAAACGCTCCAATCAGCAGCAGCCCCGTTGGTGAGAGCAGCACCCTGACGAGAGAGATCAAAGGAGAACCGTCCTATCTAACAGGCCAGTGCCACCAACAAACAGACAAACAGCACCCCAGAATGCATAACTCGGTAGGGCCTTTCACCAACGGGCCATAGCTGCAGATGACATCACAGGCCTTTTCACTCTAGGACAAGAAGAAACAGCTCTGGGTCCCCGAGCTCTGGACATATGAGGAACGGAAAATCATCTCTTGGTCCAACGAGCCTTGGTTCCTTTTGCGTCACGCTGATGGCAGCGTCGGGCTTTGGCGCAAGCAGCATCCATTTGACTCATCCGGCCTGGTGTCGATGGGAAAGGCTGATGATAGGGTAGAGAACATTTTCCTGGAACACTTTAGGTCCCTTGATACAAACTGGACCATATTTGAACACCATGGTGTATTGGAACATTGGCTTAATAGCTACATTTGGACATGGATGCTTCCAACAGGATAAAGCAACATGTTGAAAAGCATGTATTGTCTGAAACAGGATCCAGGAATATGGCGATGAGTTCAGCTTACCCCAGACCGCAGACAAGATGGACTGTTTGCTGAATGTACAATTGCCCAGCCTCCACAACTGGATTTAAGAAATTGTGTGTGTTTTAATGAATTCATTTGGAGAAAACCACATGCAATAATGTAATCAGTCAAAAGAAAAAAAAAACACTCATAACTGTACACTCTTTGCAGAAGATAACTATCACTATCACTATTATTTATTGCTTTTTCTTTGTGTCTTTGTGTGTGTGTGTGTTTCAGGTGAATTATATTTTCAGATGTTATGTTTTGAAACAGCCAGTTCTCATAACACGTTATATATATATATATATATATTTGATGAGTAGTTTGGATTAGAATCGGAAATTCTAGAGAGGGTATAGAAGAAGATTTTGACTTTTCTGTTTGGCTCTACAGTAACGACAGGAAACACAGAGTAAAAAAAAAAAAAAAAAAAATAGCATTCAGCTAATTTAAAAGCTATGCCCAACAAGACATTTAAGTGGACTAATGAATGCGATATTAGAATGAATCTAAATTGTATTGACTTCTTTGAAAGAAAATCCCAGACCTCCTTCTTATATAGCAGTCAAAAACGTTTTCTATCAGTGGCAGGGAGAGAAAAAATAATTCTAGCTTTAAGTGTAGATGATGAATGACCACACTGCATCATTTGTGACTTGTGTGTCATTTAATCAGTCAAATAGATGAAAGTGCACTGGTGAAGGGGTTCTAGTGACCCCGGCATACACCCCAGCGAGACTCTTGACTGACAGGCGTAATCTCTTTTTGATGGGCCACTCTGTGCTTCAGTGGACCCACGCACACCTAGCTTCCGACCTGCTTTAGTGAAGCCTGCACACACACACACACACACACACGCGCGCACACGCGAGCACAGAGCAAAGAGTTTTCACCATGAGTGTTGGGCTAAAACAAGAGCTTGAATTTGCCATCACATCCAGAGGCATATAATACTTCTGCATATTAATGTGGTTGGTATTTAATGGGTGGTGTATGGCTCATTGTTTGGACTAAGTACCTAAATGGTATAATGGTATTTTATGGTACACTTTTGTTAATGCAGCCTTAAAAGCCCATAACAGCCATGCTGGTCTTTAAATCCTCTGTGTTTTGTGTTAGGAATAAGGTTATGGGTCAGGGAGCGCTGCAGTGCTGGACTTGTGTGGTAGACAATATATAATTGCATTCTTCTCTTTCCCTACTTCCATAAATCATTGGAAAGTAATTAGAGCATGGCCAAACAAACTGTTAAAGCAGCAAGTGCAGCACTTCTGAACCAGCCAAGACATTTTCACAAAAGCAAGAGAAATAAATAAATAAAAAAACAATTCTGTTGTTTTGAAATTAGAGACCACCTTAGGGAGAAAGTGAGTAATTATTCATGGATGGTTTCTTTCTTAAAGGTAGTCGAGCTAATTGGTCCTACTGAGTAATACAGGTTTGAATAAAATAAAAATGAATCTCCATTGAACATAACACAACTGCGAAAAAATTAAAAGAAGAAAAAAAAAAAAAAATTATTGCAAAATCTTGGCTCTGAAATCTGAAATTATTTATTATGAGTGTGTTGCTGACCGCCTAAAAAAAAGAAAAAAAAAATCCCGTCATTCCCGTCATTCAAATCAAACATCTCCCCGCAGACACAGCTTGACTCTCCTCATGCTGTTATTCTAGCCCCTCGTAATTGGCTTCTGTCAAGATGTCATAAAGCTTATTGGAGGAAACAGGACATGACATATTTGGCCCCTATTAGTCCTCTGTTACGGAGCAGTGAACGAAAAGATACTGTAAGTCAACACGAGAAGACAGATTCTCTTTAAAAAATTATACTGAATTGTTGTATTTTCATTTAGTAGGGCTAAGACAAGAAAAGGAAAAAAAAAAAAAAAAACATGCATAGACTTAGAATGACTTCTCCGTTACTGTCAGAATCAGACATAAATCAGACAGCAGAACAATTACTGAAAGTGGTATAAATCCAAAGAAGAAAATGTCACCAGTTAAACACCACTGGCTAGTTAGTGTAAGCGATATAATTGCACTCTTTCTGAGTGAAAAGCTATAAAACAATTGTCTATTAATGGAGCAGCGACCAAATTATCAAGTCATGCTTAGTGACCCAAAAGAGTGACAGGGGAAGCAAACCCAAAGCCAAAACAGCTCATATTTTTGACAGGCAATTAAGTCCGACCTGAAGAACATATTTTCACAAAGACCTCGAAACCTTTACGCTATGATAAGTAATTAAAGATGTGTATTTTGTGACTCTGCTCTGCTCAGTTTTGCATTTCAGGGACTTCAATGCAACACGGCGACACAGAGAATGAGTCAAGAGTATTGTTAGATCAAAGTAACTCAAAGATCCGTGTTTAAAACAAACACAAACAAACACAACAGACGTCAAAAGTTATAATTCAGTCTAACAAAGTCTATCAAACCTGTGTCAGGCCTTTACAACATTCTTGACAACATTCCTGCCCCCCCCCCCCCCCACCCCCTGCCGTTTATCTTTGTTTTCTCTCTCTCTCTCTCTCTCTCTCTCTCTCTCTCTCTCTCAAGCTTTTCTCTTGAAGCCTTTCCTAGGCAGATGGCGTGTAAAGAAAGCAGCATGCCACCCGGTAATCATATGTGCCATAAAGACTGTCTGCGGACTGCCTACAGATGGTACTCAGATTTCAACACGCAGAGTCTCAAACATGTGTCTGTCAAAGTTCTCTTTTTCTTCCCTTCTCTTTAGAATCATTCCTTTGCTTTTCTCTCATTAGTGAATTTTATCTAATCAAAGTAATAGGTGTGATTATGTGGACGGGGTGTAAAGTAATTTGATTAAGAAACAGAACATGTGGCTCTAGAGTATGTACAGTTTTTTTTTTTTCTTTTGGTACTGTACCGCCTCCAGGACGATAATACTACTACTACTAATAATAATAGCTGCAGGTGGCGATGACAGCCCCTCGAACGTCTGGCAATTCGTGACCCGTACTTTTCGTCATCCAACAATGCATTCACATCTGATGTGTGTACCAAATGACATGGTCATAGACAAAGATAAAAGAACTTGGGCTTAAAACCACATAATATACGCAGCCCACTTGCTGAGGTATTGGCAAGCAAACACAAATATTAAGGTCTTAAGGCTTTTCTTACCAACTTTGAAGTGGATCAGGTCAACCCGCTAGGAGGAGTACATTAAAAAAAAGTAATTTCCTGTTGCCAGTAGGGGGCGCTATGTCTAATACTGAATATTTGCATACAGATGTCTTCAGGCCAGGACTTTTATGAGTCATGTGAAGCTTGGGGCAGATTGGACATTGCATACTGGAGTTACAACAACCTAATATTCTACGGTGAATCATCGAAATTCACCATGCCGCCATGGACGCGTCGTGCAATGAAACCTCAGAAGTTTGATAACTTTTCATCGCATATGTCTTAGGATTGCACTGTCTAACTTCAATCTGATCAATTCTGTATGAGACGTTCGTTGAAATACACGGCCTGGAAATGGCAAAAATTGTAAATGGTGGATTTCCTGTTAAGTTTAGGATATGGCACCAAGAGACTGTTTTGTAAGTCTTGGTATGTCACATGTGCCTACTGAATTTCGTAGATGTTGGTGAAAATAAAGCCAATGGCACTTCGTTGAAATTTTGTAGGGGGTGCCGTCGAGCCAATTTGCCACATCCATGCACGAGACCCGTATAATGCGTAACTTTTCACCAGGTCTGACGCAAGTGCAAAGTTTCATGAGTTTTTCAGGCACCCTTAGCCCTTCAAAAATGCAATTCATTTATATCACTTGGTGCTCGAGCCCGAAGTAGTAGTAGTAGAAGTGGTAGTAGTAGTAGAAGTGGTATAAGTATCCAGTATCACACTGGCAAGGTTCAAAATTTTGCCTGTCCATTGACTTACCAAATGTGTGATGTAGTTTGAAAACTGACACACATAAAAAATGTTTTTACACATTTAAATAGGAAAAGTGACAACTTTAGAGTCTGTTCTTTAAATTTTAAAAGATTCCAGTTCTGAATAATATCTTTCATGTGTTACTTGCCATGAGCTGTCAGTTCATTCCACAATTTAAAGAGGCTCACTAAGATATTATTTACAACAATAGTTCACAGATCATAATCCCTGACAGTCAATGTGGTCACATCTTTCAACGGCAAGATTTTTTTCTTTTTTTCTTTTTAAGTTTCATGTGGATCGGAAGTTATTTCTCCATTTTGAAAAATTGGTCTAAAGAACAGTTTGCCTTGTAAAATCAGTGTTAATGTTCACCCTCTGTAAGTAATTACCATGTCTGTTTGCCTTTGAAGATACTGTGACCAGTCAAACAAGCTGCCATTACTTTTATCTAATAAGTCAAATTTGATTAACTCCATGGTCCCTGTCAAATATTTGTATGTTCAACTGTAAACCAAATATTATGTTGATAAAGGTGCATCTTATTAAACTTTCCATGTGCTATATGGTTAGTTGACACTTATGTAATGCCAGAAAATGTTCTCTAATTTTATATTTCGAGTTAAGGGCACGAATTACAAACATTAAGTTACTCTTGGACATATTTTCAGAGAATTTTATCGATTTATCTATTTGTTTGAACCCTTCTGTTGCTGCACAACTCTGTCCATGAATATTTGAGAATAATGAACATTGTACCACTTTTGCATCACCTGTTTTTATTTTCATATCCTCGTGCTATGATCCAGTCACTCCACATGGTTCAGTTAGCAAACAGCTCTTAGATTTATCCACTCCTATTGGTGGGCAACTTGAAAAAAACAGCTTCAATTTTAGACATATTGTTTGTCTGCACTAAAAATATTTTCTGCAGGCAACAGGAGTAAACGACACATCATACTGCTGCAATCCTGTATTTGATGAGAGTATCATAAAACGCATGCTGTACTCATAAACAGCTAAACGTCATATGGATGTGGGTCCATAGGTGTTCCTTTGTCATCTTGAACAGTGGTAATTGACAGCTCTGTGAAAAATTCCAGCTGCAGAGAGCAGAGATCAGATGATATCCCCAGACTGACTTTGATTAGCATTTGATGATTAAAACGAGTAGAATAGAACCAGTCATTGCCTTACTCTGTTCTCCACACAAAGACCACATTCTCAAAGGCTGACTGCCCCTAAACAAACACAATCAAATTCTTCAATGAGGGTTAGTCAGCTGGTAGTGAGAGATTTATTTTTCTTTTTCTTAATCTCTTAGATACTCTCTGTCCCTACATTTACCTAAATGCTGTCTCCTGTGGAGAAGACAAGCTGGTTAAACCAAAAGAATCCCTGTCTGATTTGATTGATTTTTGACTTTTGGATGGTTCAAGTGAAACAATCTTGGTACCATCAAGAAACATTAGAATATTTGTCCAGAAACAATGGATTCTCAGTTCTCTCACGCATACATCACAGAGAAAGCTTTTGACCCTCCTCTATTTAGCCTTTCTCTTGGCTTTCCAAGTTCTTTGTCTAAACATAATGATTCAAGGCCATGGGATAAGTGGATGTCTCTTTCATCCTTCTGCTAGTCTGATCTCCGGTTCCCCAGGTACCTAAATCTCTTTGAGTCCAAGAGAAAGAATGAGATCAGATTCCCTCACGAGTGACTCCAGCTTTGCCAAATACCTCTGTAACTGCACTCAAGAGAAATTCTGTCTCCGGGCAATGGAGAACAATAGTAGTGATAACTCTACCTACCTAATCTCCAGAGAAGCCTTAGGTTCCAGACAAGGACAGTGCTTTAGAGAAGAACCAGTTAAGTTCTTCAAAAGACCTCGTCTTGTTAGAACCTTCATTGAACAAAGCTGCAGCCGCAAGAGCCCGTCTGCAAACCGGCATGTTTTCCACATCTGTTTGCTTGTGCTCCAACACGAGGCCCTGCTTCAAAAGCCATTTGTTCCCAGCTGATTTTTCAAATACACATCCAGTCCTGAATTTCATTACATCTTGCGCTTCAAAATGGCAAAACTGCAGGCAGAAGGACAGTGAATAGCATGATAAGAATCTGAGCTTGATATGATGTGAACTTTTCGATGAGTTTGTAGGAGATATAAATATTTTAAGGAGGGTGCCTTATTGCCTCATTTCATACTTTTATTGGGCTTTAAAGTTTAAAGTTTTTAATCATTATAAATTTATAGTGAATAAGATTGACCTTGGGGTTAGGTCTTGCCTCAGTAATCAGTGCAGAAAAGACCTAGCTGCTGGGAAGATACTAAAATGGTACCATGCTTCCTACTAACACACACAGAAACACACACACACACACACACACACACACACACACATATGTATATGTGAGGTATGTTCATTCGCCCACACACACTTAAATTGAAGCATAGTCATTCTACTCCATTACAGAGAAAAGCCAATAAATCTGTCAGAGAACAGTATGAATCAAAAAAAAAAAAAAAAGGAACGTAATAGTTATCTGATCCATTGAAAATGTACTGACCAATCACAGTTTGTTCCTTAAGCTAAATACTTTTACGCTTGGTGTGAAGATGCTACTTCACTGGGACCAATGGATTTCCAACATCAGGCCCCAGTGCTGTGCCCATATTAGGTGCCTGAAAAACTCTTAACATTTCAGAATAACTTTTTAAAAATATATTTATGTTTTATTACATTTCTCAGTTTGACCAATTTAACAGACTGCTTTGCCTCCTCTGCCAAAAAATGAGATAATACTTTTCCCAATAAATGATCAAATATTAAAAATGCAAAAGGACAAGGATTCCAGTCTGGTAAAATTCCAATGTTTGGCTAACTGCTACTAAAAACAATGACAAGGAAGCTGTTCCCACACCTCTGAACATGTCTCAATGATATCAATGCTGGACTCAGCACTCAGCTGCTTGTAGCCATTCAGATGAATGGCTTTGCTTTTTTCAATTTGTTGAAGTCACAAAGGAAGAATGGTCCAGAATGTCTCAGAAATGAACAAGTAGCTATAACTTTTAAGCTGCTGTCACATAAAGCAGTCAGCGAAAAGCTGACCATAATGTATCAAGATGTGATGAGACAACCTCTGTCGAACATTCGTTTTTCTTTTTTTCCTCTCTCTCTGTCTCTCTCTCTCTCTCTCTCTCTCTCTCTCTCTCTCTCTCTCTCTGTCTGTCTCTCTTTCCTTTACTATAATTCAAAAGGACTTTATTGGATTTTTTTTTTCTTTCACGTGTCCACTGAAACCATGGGGCCTTCTCAAACAGGAGCTTTCCAGAGATGTTTTATCTAATGTATCTGGCAAAAGAAATGGAGAACAAGTTGAATTCAGACCAGATAAACCTGGAGCATTTTTTGTACTATGGCTTTCCAGTTTCATTGCCGAAATATTCCTGATGGAAAAATAAGGTGCCCTGATTGCATCGTCAAGACAAGAAAAATCTACAGTTTGACAGCAAATTATATGACACACATCCATAGCGCCCCCCCCCCCCCCCCCCCCCCCCCCCGTACCTTCTGTACATGGTACCTCTGTACAGCTAGCCTGAAATCTGCCCCCAGGGGCCTGCTTTGGACTTATGATTAAAGAACTCACTGATACTGGAGCCAAGGTAAAGGGTTTTTCTTCTAAGACTGGATACAGTCTTTTCTTTTCTTTAGCCTACACCTTCCTCTTAAGATACTGGCTCGAGTTTCTATGGTAACATGAGCTTCAAGAAGGCTCATTTGATCACTGAAAACTTGTCAACAATGAACCGACGTTTAGGACACAGTTTTGAGAGATTTTTGTGAAAGGCTTGGACATGGCCAATGGCCGGAAAATCATCTAAGACAGAGGAGCAAGGAAAGTTCTGTGTGACAAAACAGTCACAGGTTTGGAAAGGCATCAGTATATAAAAGGCTTTTGGGGTTTTTTTTTTGGACAGTGTGCTGTTGCTCCTGAATATGAGATTTGACAAAAACATTCTGAATGGGGTTGCAACAAGTGAACAGCTTTTAAAACAGCTTATGATTGAGGGATGACATTCTGGAATTATGGATGTCAACAATGCACAAGTGTTCTTCAGACCTGTGGCAGCCATCTGAACAGCTCTCAGGACATTTCATTTCTTAATTTTGTAGAATGTATACAATGGTATCCACACTGTTATCTGAACTTCACAAACTGATATGATTAGTTGTCCTGGCTTTTGTTATGGTCTGAGCCAGTGTGTGCTCTTTTTCAAACCTCCTAACCATAAACTAATCTAGATGAAACAATATCTAGATTATAATTATTAGATTAGTAGCATAATCTGTTAGCTCTTTTCCACTAGGACGGTGCCGGTGCCGGTGCTGGTGCAGAGCCAGTGCTGCATTGGTGCCTTTTGAGAACGGGCCCATATATCCACAGATATCGGAACCGAACACTACATAGCGAACGTTTGGGTAATTTGCGTGGGGAAAAAATAATGTTGGACAGAACGCATTTGCTTGCTTTTTATAAATTTACATTTATGCTAGGCTTCCACACAGCGAGACACCTCTCAAATTTTGCCCTAAAACTTTTCGCTCTGGGGCTGAAAGTCTGTCACCTAGTTCAAAAGTTTAAATGAGTGTTTGCAGTGCTGCAGTGGTCTGTTTGCACCAGCCAGAGCCGAGAGAGTTTTTTCTACCGTGCTGGGCCTGACTACATTCATGTAACATGTAAACAACAGCCCGTGTTGATGTAGACACAAATTGTTGCCCATACATCTTTTAATCATATACATATTTTCATGCTACCTATAGCCTTTAGCCTACCGCTATCTTGGTCAGCCTTTTTTTGTTACTCCTGCCTCTCTAGAGAACATCACGTACCAAACATGTCAAACGCTGAACTAATTGGTCCTCATGTGGTTTTTTATTTGCGTAGCCCCTGACCAACTTTTAGGACCAGCAATTCTGCGGTGCTGTGCCAGTGCCAGCTTTTTGGCACCGCCACCAGTATTTTTTTCAGTGGAAAAGCGTTCGATTAGGCACCGGCACCGGCGCTGCTTCAGTGGAAAAGGGGCTTGTGTCACTATAAACCCTCAGTTTGTTGTTTGAAGTGGACATAGGCATGATGGTGAACAGCTTAATCAGTAGGAGTACAGGACACGATTGCTTAATAAATAAAGTAAGGAAAAAAAAAAAAGCCCTAAATAAGAGAAGAATAAAGTGTTATGACTGAATTGAATAGGTAGGTTTACAAAAAAAAAAAAAAAAAAGGACAGAAGAAATGTGTTATTCGTATGGGTAGAGCACAGGGGAACACAATTTTCTTTTTACAAAGGAAAGCTGATAGTGAGATTGACACAAACATTTGTGGTTTAACTTTTTTTTTTTGGTCTTTTTTTGTCTTTTTGTTATTTTAAGTTGTTCAGAGAGAAAGTGTGTTGTTAGTAGCAGAAGCAGGTCTGCTTTGAACAGGAAACTAATTGCTTACATATTAAGATCTGTGAAAAATCTGTGATGACAGAAAAGAGAAAATATCTTACAAATGAGACAAGAAAAAAAACCACAAAAAGCAAGGTTCTTCAAACAAAAATGCCGTTTGAAAAGACATTTTGGGTTGTAAATAATAAAATAAATTTGACTGACAAAAGACCTGACGTAAGGAAAAAAAAAAAAAAAAAAGTCTTTTAAAGGGATTTACTACGGTGGACCACAGACAGTTTACCACAGAGAAGAGAGAGAGAGAGAGAGAGAGAGAGAGAGAGAGAGAGAGACGGACAGACAGACAGACAGACAGACAAAGACAAAGAGTTACTTTAAATGCTTTGTGATCAGCACCCATAATTAAGGAGAATCGTAAGCTCATCTGCTCCCTAGTAAGCCTCATTTTAAGGATCTTCCAGAAAGAGACATCCCTTTCTGCATGTGTGCCTGTGACACATTTCAGTATCCACAGAGCGACACGGTAATGAAAGGATTGAGTTGATGAAGAATGCTGTGTCAAAGGGGAAAAAATGAGACAATAATCTATCGCCTGACACAGGTGTTTGTAATTGCTCCTCGCCTTTTTCCGGAATGATCCACAATTGGTTCTTTCTTCCCACAAAATATTAATTAGCTGATGACAGTAACGCATATGATATCTCACAGTTTGGCAGTTAAAACTGCCTCACCCTCACTAATTTAAGATCAACCCACTGTCATCTTCAAAGGGGGATAAATCCTCTCTAAGTGTTCAATAAGATATCGGTCCTGGCACTTGTGCCCAAAAGATACGAGACAGATTGGGTTCGGTCAGCTCAGACTAAATTATAAATCATTTTTATCCAATAAAACAAATTACCACATACTGATTGAGCCATTCAGATAGAGATTTCTCACACTGCAATTTATTTATGCGAAAACAAGATTTACTTGGCACTGAAAATAGGGAAAAAATGCCTGTAATTAACCCAATATCACCTCAGGGTTGATTATTTGGCACAGTTCTACATTTCAGGGGAGAAAAAAAAAAGCCCATCAGATTCCTGTTTTCGTGAATGGCTGTTTTTCCTCTGCTGAAAAGAATGTGAGTCAGTTAATGGAAAAGAAAACAGATGAGACTGGCCTGCAGAGAAGGAAAAAAAAAAGAGTCAAAGTCATTCACAGAAGAAGAATATAACAGCTCAGACTGCAAATGATCCAATCATTGTCATTTTTATCCTCTTGCAATCAAGTTAATGAATGAGAGGTAATTGACCATCTGTTTGTTGTTTGAGAAACTGGGCTTGTGTTGAAAATCATCATCTCCACAGAGAGAGCAGAGGAAAATAACCTGGACCGTTTGACATTCCAGAAACCATGGCCATAGAGACTGATTGATGGGGTTAGCAACCAGGGTTACGCTAATGTCAAGTGTTTGGCAGGCAAGCAAACACACCAGATCTCTCTGCAGCCAGGACCAGAATATGAGAGAGAGAGAGAGAGAGAGAGAGAGAGAGAGAGAGAGAGAGAGAGAGGACTATATCAAAACAGTGTGGAACCACAAAATTCAATATTGGTTGTCATTCTGCCCACAGTATCTTGATGTGCTAAAACTGTGGTCTTACTCATTGCTCAGAATGGACAACTTTCCGTCCTGCCAAGTCTGGATCCAGTCTGGACTGTGTCATTGGTTTTTGAGGTGAATATTTAACGATGTCTTGTGGGTTGTATTTCTCCTCTTCCTTTTTTTTTTCCATCATCCACTTATATCGAGATATTAAGAACGCAACTCAGATTAATCAAGTTTTTGCAGGGGGATTCACATCAGTTGTGAAAGCCATGTTTTTGCTGATGTAATTCAGACTCAAACTATGAAATCTATTGTAAGGTTCTTTTTTTCTTATTCTTCTTTTTCTTCACTTATTTTTATTTTTCCTTTAAAAGCTGATACTCTGTCACCTTTTAAACTTTCTTTTTTTTCCAGGTTTCATGCCATTTCATCCTCGTCTGGACTTCGTTGTTGTTTTTTTTTTGTTTTTTTTGTTTTTTTTTTCCTGCAGTGGGCATACACACCACACACCTGTGTTTCTTCTTCTTCTTCTTCTTCTTCTTCTTCTTCTTCTTCTTCTTCTTCTTCTTCTTCTTCTTCTGCTTCTGCTTTGTTTTTTCCCCAAGCTTTGAGCTGTAATCTCTCATTAGTTCACTCTTGCTGCGCTTGTGGATATCTCCCACTACTTTTCATTCACAAGCCTCATGATTTCCCCTCTACTTAGGCCCTGCCCTCCCTCTCCTTCCCAAACCTCTCACTGTGTGTATTGGTAATTAAATGTGTGTATTGGGATTCTGCCTCTTTGTGGTCACAGCAAGAGGAGGATTAGATCATAATCTTTCTCTCACAGACATTTTTCGTTCTTTTCCTGTCAGAGTTTTTTTTGGGAGCTCCATTTAGTTACCTGGACAAATCTCCAAGACGACAAAAACATGAGGAAGAACAACCTTTAAAGGTTTAATTGAGTAAAGATCTCACTTTCCATCTGAAAGAGGGCTAATTAGCTAATTAGCAAACAGCAAATTATGTTGTCTAATTTTGTTTGTTGTGGCACACACCCACCAGTTGGCAATTTGTGGGGGGAAGAGGGGGGATGCCATCCCCCTTGTCAGCAAAATGACCAAATGTATCCCCCGTTTTAACCTGCCATCCCCCTATATAGTCTATAGAGTAGTATCAGTGAACATTGGGCCATCCCCCCGTTTGCCATTGGGCCATCCTCCTGTTACAAAAGAACAAATCACCTACTGACACTCATGAAAAAAAAAAAAAAAAAAAAAAAAAAACACAACACATCGGTCACTTCCAATCATTTTCGTCACACTGGATCCAGCATGATAGAGGCCTCAGAATATCCTTTCTCCACAAGTTATTTCCATTTCACTAAACTCTCTTCCAAGAAAATGTGCTTTATCTCTCTTTTATGCAAGGATAGTGCTTTCTTCCCTCACTTTTATCTCTACTGAACAAACCTGAGATGACTTTGTATCTATGGAAGGCTTACAGACAGCATTCAAATGTATACACGTATAACGCACAACTTAGGTCTGTTGTATACAACAGTATCTTTCTCAGTGCTCAGTGGAATTGTTTGTCTGGTACACCTCATGGCAGTGACACCCTGATTCTCCAACAGCATGTGAATGAATCCATCTGGTGTGAAAACTGCATAAAGAATTGCTTACAGGACAATTATTAAGTCTTTGATAACCAGCTTTCTTGGGGATGCGGTTGGGGGGGGGGGGGGGGGGGGGGGGGGGGGTTACACCAGCATTTGTAGGAGATGTGCAGAGAATGAGGTGATGTAAATATAGTATTGTGTATTGTGTGTGTGTGTGTGTGTGTGTGTGTGCATGTGTGTGCGTGTGTACGATATATGTGTATGGAGGGATGCAGGGATTACGATCAGGGCAAATATTAACTCTGTGTAATAGAATCCTCAACCTATGCTTGTCCTCTATACAAAATGCATGGTGCTGCAAAATCCTATTACTGAGTAGACATGGTGCATTTTCCACACTGTTTTCTCTTTTTGGCCTTTTTCCCCCTCATCTGCTTTTTCTGTCATCCCCCCTCTGATCAGTGTATAAGCTAAAATTTCATAACCATCACAAAATAAAATTAAAAAAAAAAGTTTTAAATGGATGAGCATTTGCTCTGTTTTTCACTGATAGCTAATCACCATTTCTAGAGTATTGTTCAGCAAAGACATAACATTTGGCTTTACTTCAAAATTTTATCTTTTGGTGAATACACACTGTCAAGTCTTTTCCTGGAGTGGGAGTGCAAGTATTTCTTTCTTTCTTTATTTGCTGTCATCTATAATACCAGCTATTAATACCACCCATCGTGTTACCATGCAGAGGCCGCTAGTATCAAACAAACAAAAAACAACGGAAAACAAAAGAAGAAGAAAAGCTGAATTGCTAATTATTTATTTATTCAGTTATTAAAAGTTTCAGTGTTTTGCATAGGTTTTGGATCATACCGTTATTGGGTTTATGGTGAAGGATTGTTGTCATTTTTTTAATGTTTGGAGTTAAATAAAGTTGCAATACGACATAATCACAGTTTATCATAGCTGAGTCTGACATTAGTCAGGTTAATCTCTGTCATTCCTCATGTCACATTCAAACACTTAATGTAGATGCTGTCACAGGCAAATGAAGAGACATGAGACAAATAGCAGACTCAGAATTGCTGTATCTCTGTGCTGTAATTCCAAACTGTGCAGTGATCAACACAGGCGAGACATGCTCTACCTGCAGATCAAGTGCATGGGGTGTAAAACCAGGTGAAAGTGATGTGAATATGCTCAGTGAGTTCTTGTGCTGGGTCTTTTGAGGCTCTGGAGGTTGCAGACAGCAAAGTTTGATTTGCCTGGTCAGACAGAGACTCAAACCAGGGATCCAGGCGTGAGAGGCAAGGGTTTTTCCACTAGGCTGAATGGGAAGAGGTACTGGGAGCAGGGGGCAACTTAGTCAAGGAGGGGGAAAGACATACATACATACATGAGCTTCCTCTGTGGTGTGACCTTACCTCCTCCCAGACTCCCTCTTCTGGCTGGGACTCCATGGCCCTCCTGATGAGCTGGCAGCTGTGGCTCCTCAGGGTTTCCCGCCAAGACCCCATGATACCTCTGGTGTCATTGTGATGGACCATGTGCTTTTGTCACTGTTGTGATTGGGTTGAATGGTCGCTGTCCGCATTTGTGGTGCTGAAGTTACACTGATCAGTTGAGGTCCAGCGTTGTGAAGGTACAACTGCCATGCCTTTCCATTTCCAATAATAATGTCAACACAGGAATTTTGAAGGCGGTTTTGACTGAACATGCCTGATATATTGCGATAACCTGACCCTAAGAATTTACCCCCATTTTCTTTGTTAGCTGGCTGATGAGCCTGTGAACTTTACAAACACTCCCTTACTTCATTTTTAAGCCTATGTTGGGCGTCAGGAGAGTCTGGATGTCTGGGCTGCAAGCAGAGACTAGGTGCTAAATCAAAAAAGAGGCTATGCTAATAACAGCACCACAGCTGCTGTATGTTATAGACTGAGGCTTTTAGATCATTCAGAAAACAATGTGAACCTATATGTTTCCTGCATGCTTTCAAGTCATTGTGCTGTGGTTGGATTAGGATAGTATGCACTCCTCCTCAAGTGAGAGAACTCCTTATATGTAAAGGAATCACAAGCCGAAGCTGCTAAGAAGATATTGACTCAATTTAAAAATAAACACAATTCAGTCATCATTGACAACAACAGTTACAACAACAAAACTTCACATAAGTGTCACCTATAACACGGAATAGTTTGATTAAGATATGAATCCACACAAGCAAAGCATTTTCATTGAAAGAATTACAATATAATATTAAATATTTTAGGTGGTACAGCTAGGCAGTATGGTAACAGAACACTAGTGTTATGTCTGTGTAAAGATCAGTACTGTGTGGTTTTTGCCTTTTGTTCAACCTTGAAAGCAGTTTTTTGCTTATCTTGTGCACCTCTTTTGGAAGCACAATTCATCCTGTTTTGACTGCTACGTAAGCTGAGCGAAAGCAAACCAAGGTCAGAGATTGGCATGTCCATGTTTTAACTCCGTTTCCCTACTCAGCAACACCTAAGCACTAGCCCTTGCCGTTATCTCTTCATTTTATTTATTTTTTTTTTTTTTTTTTGGGGGGGGGGGGTACTAAGCAGTTGCACAGCTTGTTTCCCAGTAGTCCAGAGATTCTCCTCACCCCACTGCATGCTTTATCAGTGGCCGTGTGAGGCATTGGGTATTCAGCCGACTGTTTGGCTCTTGACGATAGCGTTCTGATAGAACTGGATAGAGAGAGGCAGATAGAGAGAGAGAGAGAGGGAGGCAGCAGACTAGAAAGCCTGGCTACGCTCCCTGGTCATTGGATCCCATCTGTCTCACAGAGGGCTTGTGTCAAATCACAACTGGACACTACCCAAAATGCCTGTTTCCACACCTCACGTTGGTTACTTTTTGTTTTTGTTTTTCCCCCGTTTAACTTTCTGTTGCAGCCCTGTTTAAATACAAGTCCTTCTAATCACACATCACTAGTCTTAGAATGCGGAGATGTGTCTTGTTGACGCTAAAAAAAAAAGTATAAAGGTATAAATCATCATAAGATGATTCGGGTGAAGACATTTACAATGTTGCAGTATTCAACACACAACGTAAAAACACTGAATGAGTAACCACTGCACCCAATTTACGGCACCTTCCAACAATAAAAATGTGTTTTCAGTGTTTCACCGCTGTTTTTATTTGAATCACTCTAGTAGGTACGTGCTGTGTAATAAAGTGCAAGAGTCAATTATCACGCAAATGCATGCATGTTGGATTCATGGCAAGAAACTGGAAACTAGAGGTTATTTTTTGGGTTTTTTTTTTAATCAAAAGTGGGTAGGTATTGTTCAAGTGTGTACCGCCTCAAAGGCAGAGTTTTATTCTTCTATTTGAAGTGATAAGGGTTGCCATTTGAAGTTCCTGCCTCTCAAGAAGGTTAATCTTCTTACTAGTGAAGTCAGTGGAGGCTTATATGGTTGGGAATGCTAATCCAGAGCTTTGGAAGAACAGACAGACAGAAAGTGCTAAATGAGAGAAAGCAAATGCCGGAGCAGTGCTGAACAGAAAGGCTGAAAATGCTTGTAATGCACATGTGCGTACACACACACACACACACACACACACACACACACACATACAAAAAGAGATGTCTTCACCTATGTGAAGTGTTTCAGCTACCATCGAGCTCGATCAGTCATTCCTCTTTGTATGTATGTGTGTGTGTCTATGTATGTGTGTGTGCACGGGTGTGTGTGTGTGTGTGTGTGTGTGTGGCTGCATGTGTGTGTGTGTGTGTGTGAGACAGAGGGGGGGGGGAGAGAGAGAGAGAGAGAGAGAGAGAGAGAGAGAGAGCTGGGCAGGGATTTGATATCTAGTAGTGTCAAATACTGTTTCTGATCAGTTCATTCTAAGTTAGACATTTTTAGTGTGTGTGTGCATGTGTGTGTACATGTGTGTGTGTATGTGTGTGCGTGTTCATGTGCGTGTGTGTTTGTATGTGTGTGTGTGTGTGTGTGCGTGTTCATGTGTGTGTGTGTTTGTGTGTGTGTGTGTGTGTGTGTGTGTGTGTGTGTGAGAGAGAGAGAGAGAGAGAGAGAGAGAGAGAGAGCTGTGAGACTATTAAGAGATTGTATTGAACCTCTGACTGTGTGTGATTCTATTTGATTTGTTGATATATCAAAAGCAGAGGTTGAGAATGATGTAAGTGAGAAAAAGGTATGTTAATGTTGCCAGTATCTACTTGCTATGACAGAGAACATGCTGTTCTTTCTTTGACAAACAAACGCACATACACACACTGGAAAGTGTCTAATTAAGAATTTACAGAGCATGTTACAAGCAGTGTTTTGCCAAATGCAATATGCAGATTTGATTGGTAAATGTTCAGAATCAGGATCCATTAGCAGTGTTTCTATTGTGCATGTGCATGTGCATGTTATAAATAAATAGATAAGTTACATACATACGTACATACATACAGCAGGTGATTTGTTACTGTTTAACAGGGAGGATGTCCCAATGGTCACTGACACTACTGTATAGAGTATATAGGGGATGACAGTTTAACAAGGGGGATGCATCTTGGTCATTTTACTAACAAGCGGGATGGCATTGGCATCCCCCCTCATCCCCCTATGTATGTGAATGTGTTTGTGTTTATATATATATATATATATATATATATATAAAAGAATCAACAGACACCTCCAGCTATGACAGCATGCAGATCCTAAGTATCTGTGACAAAGACTGTTCCATCATCAGTGTAAATGGTTTGTGTAGTTTGAGATGCCATTGATTGGTATTATTATTTATTTTTTTTTTTTTTTTTTTTTTTGGGGGGGGGGGGGGGGGGGGGGGGGGTCGTGAAATGCCGTGTGTGTTGTAGAATGCTTGTGGGAGGAGAAACTTGAAATTGGCGAGTATCATCAGTAAATGGAGGCATGTATTTAATTTGTATTGATTTCCCTGAGCTGTGGGTTTTATGCTATTCTGTTTGAAGTGATCAAGTGAGAATTAGAACCTCAATTAGGACGTGCGCTTTTGAAGTGAGAGCCTTGTCGAAGTCGATTCTTTTACGAAGCACTTTTGAGCAATTAAAGGTCTCTTCGCGGTAACGTCAAATATGACTGCTTTAGTCACGCATCTGAAGGAAATAACCACGGGTTTGGCTTTTAACGAGATACCAACAAACACAACATGGCCTTTTCGTGTAAGTCGTAAAACACTACATATACGGAGAGCTTATCAAACCGTACCCCCGAGGAAACACATTTGAACCTAAGCTCCGTAACCTCTTTGTTTAAGTTCTGCAGCGTACAGGATAATCCTTTGATGTACTGGCACTGCTGACATACGTAAAGAATCTTTCATTTTGAGTAAAGAATTTTAAATTGAAATTTATGAGAAGCTGTTGGGTACTAAACCAGTGCACTCTAACACACACACACACACACACACACACACACACCACAAACGAGCTAGGTTGTCATCGTTAGCCATCAATTTGATCAAAAATATCCAAATAATGATAGTGCAGTGGTTGTCCTCTCTTAAATACAGTGAACGTACACTGACAACGTTGATGACAAGTAAAGAAGATGAATAATTAAATAAATAAACACATAAATAAATAAATAAATAAATAAATAAATAAATAAAATTAAATTTGTGTGACTGTGTGACTACATGTGTTTTGTTGGTGAATCTGTCAGAAGAATTCGACAGTCTATTTTACACCTCACTCCCGAAAACTGCTGCATGCACGCACTGCCTTCACAGTCAGCCATCGGTTACCATGGAGACGGGAGTCTGACAGCACAAGGTCTATGGAGAATGACAATTGGCTAGCAGCTACCAATCTGCTATGTGGAAAAAAAAAAAAAAAAAGAAAGAAAGAAAAAAAAAATATCCTGCACGCCCTCTGTGTTCACTCCTCCCCAGGAAAAGTTGTGAGTGTATATCTGAAAAAACAAACAAACAAAAAATTTTAACACTGTAACACATTCTATCGCCGTGATTGTCCACATTTCCTTCAGCTGCTCATGGAAGTTTTACAAATAAAATAAAACAAACAAACAAAAAAAGAAATGTATATACTTCTAGTCCCAGAAATACTAAAGATTTTTAGAACTGAACGAATGAGTGTATAGAAGTACATCTGTCTAAAATAGGGGTGTTAAAAATCCAGCCCTGGATGCCAAAGTACTGCTGTTTTTCATTTTGATCTTTCAGCTACATGCTGATTTTCCCCTGGAATCCAGTTGGTATGCTCTTCATCCAATCATGTGGTTGATTGACAATAAGAGTAGCAGGACTTTGGCTGCTCAGGACTGGATTTTGACACCACTGAGCTAAAACACACTCAGTCAGGTTTTTATAGCTGCAAATTAACTGCATTTTGCAGTTTTTTGAGTTCTGTTTCACCTTAAAAGACCCATCAAACTGCTAAAGCAATTGAAAAGAATAGGATCTTTTTTGGACAGCAACGAATCACAAGATCCAACCAAAATGTACACGATAAATGTCACGTCAAGTCACGCGCGTAACTGTGATTTGGTGATTGGAGACAGACTAAAAGCCCTGAATTCAATATCCTCTCATTTATGTCAGTTTGCCAGGCGTCCCTTTTCAGCACTGACAGACTTTGCTTACATTTATGGGCTTTTATTTCAGATGAGGTTTTCGCATTCCAGGGTTAAGCATGTCAGGAGCCCCATTCTCTGCGTTGGATACTCTTGTAGATTGGCGCGATAGTTTGGAGTTTGTTTGTGCTTCATACCATCCCAGCTGAGTGTATAATCTTAATTAAATCTCTTGCATGCTCGGTCATAGACAACCATGGAACAAAATCTTAATCAGACCGAACTGACGCTTGCACAACTGAAGCTGCCTCAAAGCTTGAAAGGAAAACGTGTACACACTCACACATTCACTAAAAAGAAAAACGAAAAAAAAAAAAAAAAAAGGAAACAGGCATTATTTATGAGCGAAGCAACATTCAAAGATAAAAAAAAAAAAAATCTTCAAATGCTTTTTTAAAATAACTGTGCTAGTGGTCTTCTAACTGGTCTTTGCCTGTTGCATAGAGTGCTATGAAAATGAGTAATTCATTGTCAGGATATTTCAAACAACTAGTTTTACCTGCTAGTTTCTTAAGAAAGATTTCTGTACAGTTTAGTTTCAGATGTTCCAAAAAGGCAAGACTACACTGTTCTGAAAGAATTTTGGAAAGTTTGAATCAAAGCCCCGGGCCATTAAATCCAAAATAACACACAATTAAAAAACAAATAAATACGAGCAAACAATCACAGTTAACGAAATCAACAACAGTCTGCATAACAGATCCAGTTGTCTTTGATTGATTGATTGACTGATTGATTGATTGACTGATTGATTGATTGATTGATTGATTTCATGAGAAATTGACACTGTATATTACACTGATCAAATTCAGTTAAAAACAAACAAAGAAAATTACCTTTTTAATATTGTAATTTTCTTTAAAAACTCAATAAACAAGGTTAAAAAAACAAAAACAAAAAAAACCCCTAAAAACAAAGAAACAGTCAAAGATTTCAATCTGAATGTGGCTTTACTATGACTATATAGAGATGTAATTGGGCTTTTTTCTTAGTCATCCACATTGAATTGTGTTGATCTATATCTTTGATTTTTGGCCTCATCTTTTGTCTTGATCATAAACACATACTCACACGCACACACGCACGAACGTACACGCGCACACACACACACATGCACGTACGCACGCACCCGCACACACACACACGCACACACATACACACACCTACTGTGCAAATCATTCCTACACCACCGTGTTTGATCATGCGTAATACCGTTTCTGAATTTATATTCTAACCTTCATTTGTTTCTCCTTAAGCATCTCTGAGACTCTAACGATCTAATTAAGCGAGCTCGCTGTCCAAGGCGTCCTCCTGTGTAGCGATGATGCTCGGTGAAGGCTACCCATCTGCCGTCCTCAGCTGCAGCGTCAGCGAAAAAACCCACTGCCCTCGGGTCTCATGAGTGTCTACTCATGGCTCAGTCTTATCAGTTCTGCCAGGAAGGTCAAAAGCCGCTGGTTCCCTCCTTCCAACATGTGCCTCTTCTGTGACCTGAGAGCCGAGAACCTGATTTATCAAGTTAGGGCTTTTTGAGGTAGCGGGCGTTTGGCGTCGTGCTAAATGAGTGGTTAAGCCTGGATAAAACATTACAGTTAATGTTTTTGTGTGTGTGTGTGTGCGTGTGTGCGCGTGTGTGTAAACACGCATAACAATTTGCATGCTGGAAATAGCATGGTGCTAGTTTATTTTAAGTATGCACAAGATTTATTTTTTACACTCTCATGAAAGCAAGTGTGGAAAATGAATGGAATTTTAAATACGGAATGAACCAATACAAACAATGTTTTAATTCTTCACATTCTCACCTACAACGGGTAAGAAACCCTCCTCTTTTATGGATGCACACAAAAAAAAAAAACCCTTTGTCACACGACATTTCCCTCAGATGGCCTCACTCAGATGGAATGGGGCTGTGCAACACTGTGTAGCACAGATCAGTATTTCAGTAAGAGCTGTTGGTTTGTTTACTTTGTGGCTGACTTTCCCCACCAGTGGCTCCCTCAATAAAACGGGACTTTGCAGCCCCTGCAGTGCCAATTGGCTGTGAAATGAATCCACTAAGAGTAGCAAAGGGCTGCTGGATGCTGGTATTTATTGCGGCATTAGGTGAATCTTGCCCTCAAGACAAAATAAATAAATTAAAGTAGTCTACTTTCTCACTAACCCCCCACCTCACACACACACACACACACACACACACACACACACACACACACACACACACCCATACATCAACATAAATCCAAAAAGACTCAATCAGTAGCGTTTTGTAGGCTAATACCGACTGACAGGAATCTGAAAGCCAATTGAAACCAATGGAGACGAAGGCCAATGCTTGAGAAACACCACAAAGGACCCTGCGTTAATGATTGTTTGACTTGAGAGAAGAAATATGCAACTGCTGCGAGACAATAAGTGTTGAAAATCTGGCAGCCAGACTAAATTAGGAGAGTAATGGCAATCCAAAACCGCCTGCTCCCCTCTCGCTTATCTCATGTGGGAAATGACTCGTGCTACAAGCCAGAACGGCTGACGGTCTTCGCACCCTTTCTTTCTCCCTCTCTCTCTCTCTTTTTTTTTTTTTTTGGCTGTATTTTTATCTTTTGTGTTGTGTTTTCCCTTCAAGAAAAAGCTTTGCCAATTTCAAATAACAGGGTAGTCTACCACATGGCATAGCCAGAGTGAAGTTTGACAAGAGTGTTCCTATAGTGAGAGAACTGCATTTTCAAGATATACTTGTTTATTTTTATATTTATTTATTTTACACGTTTATTTACTCTTAAAGATCGGACATCAAGGCTTTGAACCGGTTCAAGGAACAAAACCGAAAACCAGAAACAATCGATATTTCGCTAGGAACAAAAACGAAACCAGAAACTTTATATTCTTCTAGAACAGAAACATTTATTTGAAATAATGGTAACCGGTTAATAATGATATTTTTTCGTTCTTTTATTTGTTACAGCAAATTAAAATATTTTCTGTTTGCAATAACTTTGGTGTGGAGTTTACTTCCTGTCTTCCTTCGACCGTCATTCACGTCTTCGCATACCAGACATAAGTTTACCGGCGGCAGGCAGTGATGGAGCGTGAAAGGGAACCGTGATGTCTCCCTGTTTGCAACCAGAGGAGGTAAATATAATGCTATACACCTTATAAATTGTTGGTCTTAGGCATCAACTTCATCAATGTTTGATAGACAGGTTACCGTGTAAAGAGAACTATTGTTGGAAATAGCTAACTCCAGTTAGGTTAAACATAATGTGCCCAGTATCGCCTGTTAGCAAGCTTGCTAACTGCGGCTTTAAAATAACATGGTTTCTCACTTTTGTTATTTAAATGTTTGTCATTGACAACGATTGCAAAACAATAAAATGACTGGGAGGCCACATTGGATTTCAGCCCCAGGACAGACTGGATTACAGCGCTCCCAGTTAGTGATGCCGTGTATTTTTGTGTTGTTTTGTAACATTAGCAATAGTGACTGTAGAGTAAAACATCTATCAACAGACATTTTTATACAGTCCGAAAGATACATATTTTCATGTCACACAGCCCTACATGGAAGGTTATTAACCGGTGTTTAATTTAGTTCTAACCGGTTCGGGAATGGTCATTTTAAGGTGGAACGCAAAGCCGGAACATTAAAAATACCGATTCTGCTCGGAATGAACCAATTGCCCAAAAAAAAAAAAAAAAAAAAAAAACAGTCTGGTTTGAAGCCCTGGTCAGTATCTATATTTTATATTTTGCAGGCTGTGTCAGCATGACATTTCTTCTCATGCTCAGTAAGTTGATCACTATTTGCTAATGATGAACTGGAGCAGAGCAAAAGATCCTGTCTCTCTGTGACAGTAGAGACAGCACTGACTACTGTTGACTTGACAGGCTAAAAAAAAAAATAATAATAATAATAATCTGCTGAGGGTGACATAGTAGTTTGGATGCCTGAGCTTTGAATGTGATGGTATAGTCAGTGCTGATCACTGCACCCGCTAACAACATAATTCACTGCTCATTAATAAGTTTCTGAAATCTATGTCATGCTAGTACATGAGGAGAGTTTGTGTGAGTGTGTGTGTGTGTGTACATGTGTACTTGTGTGTGCGTATGTGTGTGTGTGTGTGGTTTGGGGGGGGGGGGGGGGGGGGCTGCTCCTGGCCAGTTTGTTATTATCTCTGAATGACGCAGGGTGGTACAGTGAATGTTGGAACAGTGGCAATTCACTATCTATATAATGTCCAAAGCAAACCATATATGTGCTTAGGTAGGACTTCAGTTCAGATGAAGCTGTCTGTTTTCTTGATTTCATCCATTCATTAGTCTTAAAGCTCAGGACAAACACTCTTAAGAACCATTCAAGAACCAGAGCACTTTTTTTTTTTTTCTAACATGAATAAATAGAGCAGTCCACAGCTGAGTAATATGTAAAGTCTTAAGATTTTTTTTTTTTTTTTTTTTTTTTGTCTCACAGATGTAATGCTACAATGTTCTAGTTGCTCAGTTTTCACAAGCCTTAATAACAAATAGTTTATCCATATGATGCAAGAGTAACTGAATGATGTGTTGTCTCTTCACAAAAGAAGATTTCCTACCTCTGGGCTGACATCTGAATCACAAGGGCTGACTGATGACTGATACTTTGAGTCGTCGATGATTGATGTCAAACATTCAGTCCTGTTGACTCTTCTCTGAAGGTGAGTCATCCTTTTATCACTCACACTGTCCTTACAATGAACTACATAACATTTGACTGACTTTTTCGCTCGGCGTCGCAAGTCTGAATGGCAAAACTTCTACAGAGTAGATGTCCTCACACCGATGGCCTCGGTAAAGACTAACTTAAAGAAAAGAAAAGCTGGAAAAGAAAAGAGAAGCTTCCTTGTCAAGTTCTAGTCTGCTTCTTGCTGTTCAGTAAAAAAAAAACAGAAAAAAAAAGAAGAAGAAATCAGCCACTCATTCTTATCCGGTACATGCTAAGGATATTGCTTTATAAATTCTCAAATTCTTCATTTTAAACTTGGAATAGCAGTCTCCACAGCCGAAGGCTCTTCTTTGTGTGTTACTGTCGTTTGCCCCATAACCATAGCTGCTCCCAAGCACATTTCTCTTAAGTTCATCTTTGTGCTTCTAAATTTGACTTATCTCTGATGCTTGGAAATTGACTTTTTATAGCTGATGTTTGACTTTCCTTGCTGTTTTAACAGAAAAGGGGCTTGCAAGGTATGTGTTTCACCACAGTTCATCCACAGACCTTCTCAGCTGAAGCTGATAGCCTACCTCAGAGTTTTATTCTGGGGTATAGGGCAAATCAAATAAACAGAAATGTATGAGATCGCTTTTGGAAACCTAAAAATTTTTGTGTGACAAATAAAGTCTGTTATTAATAAGTGAAGGTCATGGACAAAATAATGGTAGACCCGTACCTCTCACTTCCAAAGATCTGACCCATTTCCAAATGAGGGCCATCAATATCTCCAAAACTAGGCAATAGATATTGGCAGTGTAGTGTGGTTCTTACCTGTTCCAACTCCTATTTTTTTTTTCCTTTTACTCCCTTTTTCCCATCTCATTGATGTATTTTACAATAATTGTACAACTGTGTAAATCGAATAGGAATGCTATATGCGTGTCCTACTAGTTTTGTGGTTGGTTGCCAGATTGTAGCACATAAAAGGCAGAGAATGAACTGTATTTTCACACACAGACCATTTTTACGCTATTTTTTTTTTTTTCCTGTGTGAACTTGCAAGTGTGTGAAGTTGCCCCTGAGTGGAAGTAATGAGAGACTTGTAAAAAAAAAAAAAAAAAAAAAAATCATTTTTTTTTTTCATGTATGATTCATACCTGTGATTTTTCCTGTATGATTCCATATGCTTCCCTCACAGTCTTATGAGGATCCACACCTACTCTATATCTGTAGTTGTTAGCATCTCCTGATAAGAAGTTCTCACATTTGAAGTACTTGCTTGAAAGTTGTAAATTCTTAGTGAAAAGATACACCTGAACCAAAAAAAAAAAGAAACAGTGGTGGAAAGTGTCTGAATGTTCACATTGACACAATTATCATTCTCTCGTACTATGTCTGGGAAACAAGCGGCAGCTGTTTCTTCCTCTTGCCAGCAGATTTCTGAAGCTGATCATAATGAGAGAGTACACTTCACAAAGGTTGCACACTGAAATGGAGTAACAAATCTCCAAGGGAACAAGGAGAGGAGAGTTCCCTGGGGGGGCAACTGCACAACATGTCACATGTTCCTGAGGGAAAAAAAAAACAAAAAAACACCCTCTTGTTTTAGGTTATTCCTGACTTGTCACTTTGTTTATTTACTTATTTTTTTTTTTTCCACGTAGAGTTCACCTCTCAGTCAACAGTGTTCCAGAAAAATGTAGTGTAGCCCTCAAAAAGTTTTTTTTTTCTTTTTTTTTTTTTTTAGCATACTCTTTATAGTAAAGTTATAAACCCACGTATTTTTTTTTTCATTTTTTTTTTTTTTTTAAAGGGAGGTGAGGCTTGTACACATTACAGGATGTAAGAGGGTCATTTGTTAGATATACATGCTAAAATGTCCTTAAAATCACTCAAACCTGAAATTACCTTACAAGCATTTTCTACCTACATCTCAGATGTCTAAGAGTGTTCCCCGTTTTGAATGGCATCATAGATTACTGTTCATTTACTAAAGATGCAGCCTCACTCCCTATATAAAAGCCTCATCCACTATTCATGCCTTCAGAAGAGTTTTGCGAAAATGATGGACTTCAAACAAAGATCCATGGAGCTCAGACAATTGTGAAGAGCCAGGATATTCAATGCCGATAATCACAAAGCATCTTGGGGGAAAATAAAAAGACTCAAACACTGTTTAATTTGGAGTGAGCATTTATCTCTTCATCTGGTCTTTGTTTGTGGGTATAACACTGTTGCTAAGCAAACTCAAGGACACACAATAAGTTGGAAATAGCATTCACAGAAGGTTTCTAGAGGTATTCTCTATTGTCTGATGAGAACCCATGAGGCGGTGTGATAACAGGATCCCTGAGTGGCCACAGACTCCCTGTGTTCTGGACAAACAATTCAGTACGAATTCAACCTGATAGCTACGCCATTACAGAACATTTAACTCAAAAAAATTACAATGCCGCCCGACATGACAAAACTTACAATGTTGAGTACATAGTGTTCCTAAATAACCCTTCATGTAGTATAAACCTCAGTGATTTCAAAAACCATGTGAAACACACACTTTGCACTGTGCCACTACAATCTCATATACCGTAAGGAAAGGTGGAGCTTTGATCAAAAGTGACAATTTGGGCAAATTAGCATTTCTAGTCCTGACATCTTGTTTATTGCTGTTGTATCATAACATGACTGGGCAAACCTATCTGTGGGGGATATGAAACATTTGTTAAAATACATTGCCCCGGTCCTCTGAATCTGGCTTACCATAAATGACAGACATACATTTAAGGGAAATCGAAGGCCTTATAACAGCAATGAACATTTCAGCTTTTATGTAGTGCTGTCATATTAAATGATTGTACTGGAGCAAACAACTGCAGGAAATTTTGCTGTCGATCAATGCATCATTTGCTGGAAACCTAAACATTTAATAGCCCTTGAACAGGGTAAGCATCTCACATATTACTTATTTGAACATTGTAGCATTTTCATGTAAATCCATTAAAAATGCATGCTTCCATTTAAAACTTAGTTTTCCAAAAATTTCCTTTTTTTTTTGTTTTTGTTTTTTAACAAAACTTTGTTTTCTAATGATGTGTTTTCTACTTTCACAATATTCGCCTTTCCATAATAGATGTAGCAACCACCGTAGCAGGTGTGCAGCTACCCTCTGTACAAAACTGCTGCCAAAGAAATTGGTCTGAGAACTAAAGGAAGAGTAGAAAGAGAGATGTCACGGGGAAACAAACACCAAGGGGGACAGTCCGCATAAATATTGAATAAAAAAAGGCTCGGAGGCTAACACCTGTTTTGCTAGGCCAGGAAAATAGACATGAAAAAGAGAGCAACATCAGATGCCTTTAATCTTTGAGAAAAAAAAAAAAGGAGGAGGGGGGTGGGGGGTGCTTGTCAGGTGGGACCTGTATGTTGTTTTTCAGGACACAGTGTAAGCTACAAACTCTGTTGGGGGGGGGGGGGGAGGAGACCAAATTAAAAAGATCAACTAAAAAGGTATTTAGTCCCTCAAGCTTAAATAAATAGTTAAGAGAACAGGACTGAGAGGGTTGGACGACCGAACAAGGTTTGGAAGACAATTGGTTCAAGCTTCAGAAATGGGACAATTGACAATGTGCTGGTGAGCGCGTGGTTTTCTTACACTGGTTGTATGCCTTTGAACAAGGCAATTAAATTTGGGTGCAGTGGTGATACTCTGTGAGGTGTCTTGGCTGACTTTGTTCCCCATCATGTACAGGTTTGCGGCAGTGTTGTGTGAGGTGAAGTGGATTTCTAATCTACAAAAAAAAAGCCCAGAAAACTGAATGGTCTCAAAAGAAACAGCCACAATTTTGAATAAATAAATAAATAAATAAAACCATTCATGGTACTAACACTACTGTGCCATATATATTTTTAAACATTTTATGTGTTATAGATGCACACTAGTCTGGCTCCCATTTCATCTATGTTGTGTTAAACATGTTGCAATAGCAGCAGAAAAATTACAGTTTATGAATACTTATACACAGATTTTTTTTTTCCTATTACTTGATTATTAGCGTTGTTTTATGTGGTTAGACTATCTATCTATCTATCTATCTATCTATCTATCTATCTATCTATCTATCTATCTATCTATCTATCTATCTATCTATCTATCTATCTGTCTGTCTGTCTGTCTCTCTGCCTGCCTGCCTGCCTGCCTGTCTGTCTGTCTGTCTGTTAGTTCTTTTGAGGTTTCAGTCTTTTTTGGTCAGACTTCATCTAAGATCTCTGTGATCAACTATGTGTGAGACAAACAAACTGGGTTTCACTTTCTTTCAGTTTTATCTAAGGAAAAAAAAAAGATGAATTTGGCAGACATGTCATCAAGACAATTATTTCTCCAGCAGTCCAGATGAAAAGATGTCATTTGTTATAATGCAGAAATGCTCTTTTGCAAATAGAATAGAGAGAGTTTGCATGTTCCAAGACACAGGAATATATACATGTTCCAAGACGCACACACACACACACACACACACACACACTAAGAGAGAAGCAGGGTTTTATAACATAGAGGATACCTGTTAATACACATCGAAGGACAACTCCAAAATGTCTGTCAATATGACCAATTTTTATTCATCAAACCCAAGCCACCGAAGCAAAACGCAGATACAAATCAAGCAACCGGCACCAAAAAGTTTCTCTTCTAATTTATACCCCAAGTAGATGCACCATGAGCAGAGATGCCTGGAGGCAACGCAAGTTTTTTCAGACTTTTTTTTTTTTTCACAGCAGTGAAATTCATTACACATGAACATGATCAAATCAAATGGGAAAATTCGTATTCATTTGACAAATGAAGTAAAACACTTGAAATTCAGGTTTTACAACCGTTGACTGGAAAGAAAAATATCCGAAATTATTTGAGATTAAGCAGACTTAAATTCAGTAAACATTATGAAAGCACGCTACACTGGCAGAGCAAACTCTTCAGTAAAGCGTAACCAGCGTCCTACTTGACATTATACAGATTATAGAGACTAAAATATATTAAAACTCTGCCATACTTTCACTTGTTGAATACTTTAGACAAAAGAAAGAATTAAGTTAAGATTTTTTTTTTATTCCTTCATGTCTTGTCTTTCACATAAAAGTTAAGCACGAGGATCTGAGACAAGATTATTCTTTAAATTACGTAACCTTCTGTAGGGGGGAAAAAAGAACGAAAGAAAAGGACCTTGTCAAATTCTGTCCAGCATTCTGTGTAAGTGTGAATGTTCTCACTTGACAGTCTTTAATGACAGTTACTCCTTGTGGCTGTTACTGTGATGCGCTAAACACTTATTAGAGTGTATTGGTTTGAAAAAATTCCACAGTGTCACTTTATAAACAAAGGGGGATATGCTAAATGCCATTTGTTGACTATGCAAATATTATAACATGTGCTACATAAACACAGTTTTATTCCTTCACAAGTTTATGTGTGTCATTACATACACGACGCAAAAGAAATACCAGTTCCTTAATATTGAAATATATATCAGAGGTGAACGTTTTACCACAAAACTGAGCATGTAAATCAGTCTAAACTATTCATAAACCATCACGGCCCACTGACTAACCATGTTTTTAAAGTATTCACACGAAGGTCTCATGAGGAGAGTGGGAGAACTGGAGGAAAACAGAGAGTGAGGAAGAGCGAGAGAAAGAAAGAAAGAGAGAGAGAGAGAGAGAGAGAGAGAGAGAGAGAGAGAGAGAGAAATGAATAAAGAACCGTCGGGACAAAGGCGGACATCCAGATCAATTCGAAATGTAATCACAAAGTTCTTTTCTTCAGTTGGAATTTACACAGCATTGGTTTGGCTGTATATTTTTGAATGGTTGGGCACCTTTACTCCACTATACTATGTTCTGAGAGAGCTTAAATCCCAGTTGACTGCATTCAAAGCTGACACTTAAGTGACTGAAGTCATGTGCTTCTGCTTTTTCTCGATCTGCCTTGCAAATATTTCTCGGTCTAATCGGTGGGGTTCATTTTCATAAGTGAGCAAAATATGATAAGTTGCCCCCTCCCCATTAGAAAACAAAACAAAACACACACATATGCATGTGCGCACACACACACATACACACACGCACACGCATCAGAAACTCAGTTATCACTGTGGCTTGAGTTTGGCATTGTTTTCATATATAGATGCAAAAATATACCAAAATGATGTTATAATGTATGCTATTCCTTTTATTTATTTGTTTGTTTATTTATGTATTTATTTATTTTTCTGGTTACGCAGTGATGACTCTAAAAATCGCTGGGATGATTACGGGAGCAGAATGTGAAATGTGTGAATGCGACCAGTGGGTCTGTGCCGTCATGCTTGAGCATCTAGAATACATCAATAAAAGCAAGAGGAGCTGGCCTGCGTTCAGTGTAAAGGGACTTAACGCTAAAACTTGACGTCTTGAAACTTAATGAGCAAGTTATTGTCAAAACATTTTGGTTTTTCTTTTCAAATTCAGTAATGTCAGACATTATGACATCACTCAGTGTTACCTCAGGTGCTATTTCCAGTAAGACATGATATGTGTGAAATTTCGGTTACGTCCATGGTAAATTTTTTGAAAACTGATATTTTATTGTAGACTAGCACTACTGGTTCAAATACATGATCAAACTTTCAGTCATTTAGGAAACAGATTAAATAGACTGAAAATATAAGGCAGTCGGTTGTCTGAATACTGACTGAATCTTGCATTTCATCTTTTCATCTTAGCTAGTTAATGATTGGCTTTTAATTGTTTCTTGTTTTAGAGTCACCGTTGTTATAGGATTTGTGTTATGCTCAAAATACCAGTGAAACAAAACATCTAATCTTTTGTTCACACACTGTCATCCCAAAAAGAAAAGAAAACGGAGCCATCAAAGATGAACTTTTTTTTTTTTTTTTAATCTCAAATAAAGGGCTTTTTTTTTTAAGAAGAGAAGGGAAGCTTGCGCAAACGACGGATTAATGGATGTTTATCTACCTAATTCTGTTTAAGCTCCACTTAAATGTGCTTGTTTATCATAGGAAATATTGAACACGCTTGTCTCGGACCGGACGGCCAGATAACAATCTGTGATGCGTGTATCCAGTCTTTTACTCCCCCACCGCCTCCCCTTGCCCCCCCCCCCCCCCCCCCCCCCCCAACGGTTCTCCCTTAGTCTATCAATCTCCGCCACCATCACCCATACTACAGAGCTGCAAGGACGACCAGGTCGTTTTTATATTTCAAATTAATCAGCGGAGGTTGCTGGCACTGCACAGATATTTATCAAGGGGGAAAAAAAAGAAAAAAAAAAGCAGGGTAGTGTACCAGGAAGTATGGGCAGCAGACTTTATCCGTTTACAAGCGCACTGGAGCTCAGAAAGTGCTTAGCTTCACAACAGATTAGACTCCTCTAATTAAGGACTCTACCTTATAGTCACTCCATTGCTCTCCCTTTAAAGAGATATGCGCTATTGTCCACACACACACACGCACACACATACACACACACACACACACACACAGAGACCACCCAGTCAAGTTGACCTCCACTGTCCACCAGTCTTACTTTCAGATAGAATAAATTAAGTTAGGACAGTACAATTTCACTAATTTAACCTTACTCTAGCGCATTTACCATACAGGCAAATAAAGAAAGGAATTTGAGAGAGTGGCAATGCATGGGCAGCTGGATTTCTTAAAGGAAAATATCAATGCTCAGTTGAATAGGAATAACATTAGTAATTGCTTATTGTTTGGAGGAATATTTGAGGCGTGCATTATCACAAAGAACGTGCAGTCAACTGGTCGCTGATAATGGAAAGGCCTTTCCAAGTCAGAAACTGAAGGACTATTCACATAGTGGAAGTTGCTGATTAATTGCAATCATTTTCAGACCATCTATTTTCAAGTGGCTGACATTCTTTTTGTTGTGTGTGTTTGTATTTGTGTGTGTGTGTGTGTGTGTGTGTGTGTGTGTGTGTGTGTGTGTGTACGTTTGTGTGTGCATGTGTTTCTGAGAGAGAGGGAGCTAGAGCATTAATTAAGGTTGTTTGATTTTTTTTTTTCCTATTTCACACTACAATACTTCATTATGGCATTTGAAAGACAGAAAGGGGTGGGGGCATGCGTCAGAGCTGTGCATACTCTAAAACACGGTGCAGTGGTGTGGCATGTTTACAGAGATTGCCGAAAGCCTCAAATTTAATCTTCAAATGGCAGTTCCAGTAATTGACATGGATTTAATTAATAGACTTAATACTCACATCATTTGCTAACTTCTAATTATTTGAATCTGAGTAAGAAAGAAGGTAAAAATCTTTCAGTATAACTCTCTAGTGATTTATCAGAACAGGAAAATGTCACCAGCCCAGAGAATGACTGTGAACAAACATGTTTATCGTTACAAAACCCAACGGGCTAGCGGAAAAGTGAAAAACCTCTCTTAAACCTTGCTTATTTAACACAACAGCAATTATTCAGAAGGAGGGATGGAGGGGGTGGAGAGACAGAGACAGAGAGAAAGAGAGAGAGAGAGAGAGAGAGAGAGAGAGAGAGAGAGAGAGAGAGAGAAAGAGAGAGAGAGAGGGAAAGCAGGACAGAAATGAAATTGTTTCGCGTGATGCATCCTATCCTCCTTACACCAGCCACATACAACAAACACGCCCGTTTTGAAATGAACCCTGATTTCCTGGCCTGGCAGCACTTGTCAGGACCGGTCTTTCAGTCCACTTCTGGATCCTGACCACACACACACACACACACACACACACACACACCATGAAGCGTTTGACTGGCCCGCTCCAGCAGTGACCCCTCCATGCCGTCTCACATCATAAAGGCAAACAGTCAATAATTAATGCTCGTTCTATTTGAAGAGTGACAGATTGGTGCAGTGAAGAAAGAAAGAAAAAAGAAGAATCCCATAGGGACACACAGTGTCTGGGTGTGTGAATGGGTGTGTGACCGGCTCATTTTTAAAAATGCAATCATAGCTACTCCGTTTTTTTTTCCCCGCTCCTCCCTTGTTTCCTTTGCCTCGGGGTAAAAACAGAGAGTGCATTGTGTCGAGAGTCTCATGGCTCCTGCATAGCAAAAGGCCATATTCATTTAGACACTCAGTGCGAGGACATATTAATGGGAATTTCAGGGCTTAGGTTGTGTGTGTGTGTGTGTGTGTGTGTGTGTCTGTGTGTGTGTGTGTGTGTGTGTGTGTGTGTGTGTGTGTGCGTGCACGCATATGTGTATATCTGTATGTTCAGTCTACTAGGATGTTGGTGTGTGTATATGTGTGTGTGTGTTTGTGTGTATGTGTGTGTGCATGTGTATGTGTTTCATATGAGAACTGAGCTATTCTTTTCATTTATTCCGATATCTGACATTAAGCTGTCATCACACAAAATACAGAACTGAGGTTATTGCGGTTATTAGGTTATGACACACACTATGTGTGTGTGTGTGTGTCTGTGTGTGTGTGTGTATTGTATTGGGGGAAAGGGAGTTATTTGTCACTTGAGCTCTACAGGAATGTGACGTAAATACTTCCTCATGTGGCTGAATGTCACTTTGCATTGTAGCCTCTGGATCCCTGAAGAGTCGAAAGAGTCCCCCCTCCTTCATTTTGTAATCCATTTTTTGTCACTATGAATCAAGCCACTCTTTTAAAACTACTGTGGCAAACTATAGAGTGGTTGACTGCTTGATAAAATGACAGTGTGTGGACTTTCAGCCTATTCATTAGCACACATACCCACTGACAAGGAAAAAAAAGATATTCTGCTAGAAGGGCAGTTGAAGGTCAAGCACATACAAAATTTGTAGTCTCTTTGTTTTCATCTTTACTCCCTGTGTAAACAGATAATGAAGTGAGTAATAAGAAACTGAGTCATGATGTGGCTTTACTGGTCTGTATTAGAGTTGATGAATTCCTCCTTAAACAAAGCTGCTCGTTATTCTCTCGACATGATCAAATCGGACTTTGAGAATGACTCAGTTTCTCTCAAGGTTTCGGTGAGTAAGATGAACCCATTCATTTTGTGGAAATCTACACAGATACACGTTTCATATTTCCAGCATGGACGTTTCAATGAGTATTCATTCACTCAGCTTACTTTGTCACGCTTCATCCTTGATAAAGGAAAAAAAAAAAAAAAAAAAGTTTCCTCTAGACAAGGATGAAAACAAATTTTGTAAATACAAGATGCTCCCGCATCGTGCAAATATGTAAAAACCGGCAATACAAGTTGTGTCTTCCATCTCCAGGAAGAAACAGAGCTTTATGGTTACTCTGAATAATCTGACTTTATACATCTCTCCTGCCCAAAGCTTTACAACCGTAGAGTCATCAATCTCATGAAAATATAACACCTTGAGAAAGAGGTAACTGAAGGAGAAACTGTTGAAAATGTAACTCCTCGAGAAACAAAGAACACTTCATCTTCAACTCCTCGACAAAGAAAAAAAGAAAAAGAAGTCAATAAACAAAATAGATGCCTGTTTAGCCAAATCGCTAAGCTCGTCGTAGTTGATTTCCAAGCTAAAGTGACAGTTATGACGTTATTAAATTCTGGGATCAGGACCCTGCTGTAATTATGGAGACAAAATGGCAAAGCTGTCAGTCATGTAGTGGGAGAAGTATGAAAATGAGTGTTGTGTGTTATGACAGGGTTGTCACAGAGATGGCTTTGACTGAAAAGAAACTACCTGCGTTCTTCGCTGGTGCCTGGCTTATTTTTCCCGCTTTTCACAGAAGAATAAAGATGTTGTTTTCATGGCATCCACTGAACAAGAAAGTAAACAAAACCAACAGCAAGGGAGGAAAAAATATCAAATGTATTTGAATACACACACACACACACACACACACAGAGCATTATAAAGCCTTTTTAATCTGGAGCATTTGCTTTCAAAGCACCTTCAGAAGTAATTTTTCTACCAGAGGGTGGAAGAAGTTCAGTATGACAATGAAAATGGTGGGACAATGGTGGGGTATAGTTCGTCATGGAATCATTTCCAAGTCTGTGTTCATTGGAGGTCTCCATAAATCTAATTTATGATTTTTAATGACACTAAATGTCCTCTAATAAAGGATGCCCATCAACATTTCCAAGTTAATGGTTTTTAAAGATAACTACAGAATGTCATCATAGCAAAATGACTTCTAGGAAGAACATTCTCTGGGGCTGTAGTGCATTTGTAACTGGGTTGTTAAAAGGGATCAAACTGTGCAATGGAATCATTCAGCATAGCAGAGTAAATCTAATGTTGCTCTCTCAAAACATGTTGTAAATCCAGTTTTATTTATTTATGTGGTTGGTCAGTTTGCTAGTTTGTGGATGGATGGATGTATGGATGGATGAATGGATTGATATTAGCTAAATAGTTACCTACTTACATAATATTTACCTGTTTACTAAACATTCTGTGTAATTTGAATGTACTCATTTGTATTCCTTTACATTTTGCATAAATTTACCTCGGCAAAGCATCGCTGAATACATTACATTACATTGCAGTACATCATTACAGGCAGTAGGCAATTTGTGGGGGGATGAGGGGGGATGCCACCCCTCTTGTCAGCAAAATGATCAAAATGCATCCCCATTGTTAACCATTGACCATTGGGCCATCCTCCCTGTTGGCCATTGGGCCATCCCCCTGCTACAAGAGAACAAATCACCTACTGATTACAGGGAAAAATCTGTAAAGGTTCATTTTTGCTTTGTTTGTTTTGTTTGTTTCTTTCTCTTCTGCTTCTTCTTTGCAGGTCATGTTGCTAATTCTATATAGTGCAGGTATCCACTGATCAAACCATAGAGTATGCATAGCTTTGCCTTTATGTGCAAACAGCACACAGGCTAGTTGGGCTCTCGAGTTAATATCATTTAAATGATGTGAGACATATCCATTTCTCATATGTAGTCAGCTTTTATTAGAGCTCTCTAATTTGTATGATATTCCTGTGTTTGACCTTTATCTGCTGCCAAGACTACTTTCGATGGTTTAAATAGCGACAACAGACCAAATGTCACTGCTTAATTCTGATTTAAAAAAAAAAAAAAAAACACCTGCATGGTCATTATCCTCTCCAAGTATGACAACACCATGAAATGTCCTTTAATTTGATGACTCACCTGTCCTTGACATTGACCTTGACTTTGTGTCTGCCATCAAGACATAAGTAAATCTTGGAAACATTTAGCTTAGTAAACCCAGTAATCTTTAGGAAATTTCATATATGTTTACAGTGGGTCATGCCAGTCCCCCAAAGATAAGAAAGAGAGAAAAATTGGTGTTCATATGGTGTTACCTTTTCCCAGCCCAACATACGAACATATGCCCCCCGCCCCCCATCAGAATCTAACTGGTAAGAACCAGAGTCATATTTTTGGCTTTGGATCTTCTTTTCTGCTGGTAGTATTCATTTTCTACCCAGAAGTGACGCAAAGGCTTCTCTGTTTAAAAACATTCTGACTTGTCCCGCGCAATGTTTTCTAGGCCTGAGGCCTTCAACATCCACAGGCCCATTCAGTGTATACATTTTCTCTCCACTGAACTCTTTAGTCCGCATCCAAATAATAGAGAGGTTTGATTCCTTTAGTAGTTTGCAGCACACTTTAGACAGCTCTGTAACGACTATGTGATATGTGAAGCTGATCTGTTATGCTTGTTTCTGAAATCCCTGTTCCACATGTTATGAAACCCAAACTTATCTGGTATATGTAACAAAATCATATGTACCATCAAATATGGCAGCTGTCCTAGGCTGATGTAGCGTGTTATGTTTTGTGTAGTATCATGCATACTGTATCATTAGCCTCTGTGGTTAGCCTTCTTATGTAACTGTGTGGAAAGAATACATTTACATAGGAACGTACACACAGATGGAAAATATCAGAACTTCTATGTAAAGCAATTCCTCCCCCATTTTATTACTTTAATATGAGGTTTAGTTTAGATTGTTACATCACAACAGATTTTCAGCTCTATGTGCAAGCTAAGTAACCATGGTATCAGGCCAAATCACAGTAGGTGTACACAGACTTGGGATTTTGACAAATGTATGAGAAATGGTTCACATTTACATTACAGATAGGCGCATACAGATGGCTTGTTTACCATTCTGAGTCATTTATAAATGCGATCTTGTTATATGGAGCCAAAGAACAAAATTTGTCTTTGTCAAAAGGAATTCAAAGTGCACACATCCTCAGGCAGCTTTAGATGAATGAGAAAGTATTTAAATATTGAACCTGCCACAAGTTCATACGCTCACAGTGTATTGGAGTACTATACACACTAATATTACCCAGCAGAAGTTAGGAAGAAATTATTATCAACATTATTTCCCAAAATAAATACACATTCTTTAATTACTCAAGCAGCACTTTTAATAGAAGACCAGAGGGAGGAGGAAAAAGAAATGTCATTGGTCAGGAGATAAACTATATTTATTGCACGGCAAAAAGTCGCGAGATTGCCACAACGAAATAGTCCAATCGACTATCTCGGTTGTCATTCATCAACTGTGAGATAAACAGCTCTAAATTTGAAAACGATTTTTTTTTCTTTTTTTTAAACACAGGTTCCATATTCAGTACGCACAATGTGAGAGTAAATATTTCCATTTAAAATGTATAAATTGTGCTAAATTGATATTTGGTCTGGATATGTCTGAATGTGTTGACATCCAGCCATATCACCATCAGGCATTTTAACTGCTCTCAGGGAAGAGTGTTATGCTATTCTCCTGGAATCTCCTGGAACGTTCTGGAATGTCCAAGGAATGCACAACGTTTCCCAGACTTCTGGACTGAAATTCAAATTCACATGGCATCATATCTGTTTTTTGTTGTTGTTGTTGTTGTTTTGTTTTTGTTTTTAATGCCCTCACAATCCGAAGGCTATTACTTTGACCTTGCGAAGGGCAGCTCCTATAGGCTTTGACCTTCTCATTTTGTCACCTCCATGAGATCAGTGTAAAATGTAATACTTCATTTTGTGGACCAGTTCAAATGACTGATTTTTCTGGTATGACGCAATGTATTGAGATAGTTAATGTGAATGTACAGAAAGACTTTTGCAAAATGACATTCCATGCTATGCTAAAATGGTCATGAATAAGCTATCTGCATAAGCTAAGCTATGCGCGCGCGCACGCACACACACACACACACACACACACACACACACACACACACACACACACACACACACACACACACAGATACATTTTAGAATTTACTGGCACTCTAAAATGGTTCTAAAAGTTCTTTGGTCTGTCTGAGCTAAACCTCATAAACTCTATGATGAACTGAGCTTTAAATTTGCTTTGCTCTCTTCAGCTTAAAGGAGTTCTTAGACTGTTGTCTCAGATTCTACCCAAATTTACCAATATAGATAGCAGTAGCAATTCCCAAAGTTTCCAAAGCACTAAAATTTAAAGATTTTAGATCCATTGCATTCACTCCCCTCAGGCCAAGGGTATGGTAAAGAGTAGGCTTTAATGATTTCTACATTCCTTGTAATTGAGCAGTCTGACCCCCCTACCATCAGACCATAAATTACTTAGAGAATGCAAGTCTGACTTTAGTGGGCCAAAGTGGTAAACACCTCCAAAAGCTTAAATCTATTACACTGGATGTTTTTATTGATTTTAGCTCAGCATTTAGCACTATAAAAACAGACTACATTATAAAAACTCATTAAGAAAGACTTTTTGAATTGGATACAAACTGTGGTCTCATTTGGTAAATTTGGAGACTTGTGAGTTTTTATTAAGAGTCTGGATAAACGAGGTGTTCTAAGATCAGTTGGTCCTAGAAACAGATGAAAAGACAAGATGTTGCACTGTTGTCACTGTTACTCTATTCTGTCTGTAAAAATGAGGTGTCTGTCCTCATTAAATCCAACTATATGGCTTTTCCTGATCATCTTTTGGAACATGGTGTAAGGGCTGCTAGGCCCAGAGCCCATAATTCCCTGCTCAGCCTCACGGGTAATCTGAACCCATCTTCTCAAATGTCACTGTAACGGTATTGGATACAGTAGTGAAACCAGATACCAGATACAATGATGATGCAATTTCACCTTAAAAACCGCGGTGAAATCGAAATTGTTTCTCTCTGGCAGTGGATGTCCCTAGCGAGTGGTCCTATCTGCATACCCGTTATTCTCTGGCCGTGAATTTCTTGCATAAAGAGATACTGTTACTCTGTAGAAAGAAGAATCAAGAACAAGGAAGCGAGCTGTTTGTACCGAACTTCTGGCCAAAGTTTAATGTACTTTTCTCGCGCAATTCTGACTTTCACTTACTGTAGCCCACACTGTATTCATGGGAAGAGAAGGCGACCGGATCCCTTTTCATTTCTCAAGACGTCGACGAACTTTGATTAAGATTCCTTCACAGATCATCGGACAACCTACGGAGCCCCGAGGATCTTCAGCTGACGAGCTGTGAAAGGAAAAGAACTGTTCTTCCTGGACCTGCATTCCGCGCTGTTCACTGGACAACAGAAGACGCACCTTCGGTGGCTACGCGTGTGTTATGTTTTCCTTGTTTACCATCTGTATGAGATAAAGCGTGCATGCTTTCTCTCTCTCTTTCTCTCTATCTCCCTCCATCACAGGGGTGGGCAATTCCAGTCCTGGAGGGCCAGTGTCCTGCTGGCTTTTGTTTTCACCTCTTAGCTACCTGTTGATTTTTACTTTGAAAAGAGGTGTGCATGCTCTTCAGCCAATCAGAGACTATATTTAGTTGGTTGACAAGAAAAACAGCAGGACCATGTCCCTCCAGGACCGGATTTGCACACCCCTGCTCCATCACATCACACACCTCAACACTGGGATTTCAGGATTAGCTAAGGGTTTGGTAGAAGTTTGGGTTTAGCACCTAGTTGAGACTAGCTCTTAAGTTAGAGAACCTTTTGTTTCTCTCCCTCGCACATGCTTCTTGTTGCTCATCCCCACTCTCGTTGGGGCCTAGCACAGATGCTTGCGCACTGCACTCACATAACACACCTACCTCTTGCCTATGCGCCTGCGCCTGTCTCCCCCTCGTTCCTCCTTCTCTCCTCAGTGCATAGCTGCACCCTCACACACACACACACAGACACACATACACACACACACACACACACATACACATTTCCTATCTCACTCTAGCATCCACTCTACTCACACACTCATCTAACCCTACACTGTAAAACTTACACATAGCCTCACTACCTCTTATTGTCATTTGTGCCTTGATCATTCTATTTGCTGCTGATTATTGATTGTACCATATCAATATTAGTTGATAAGTAGTGTTAATAAATGGTATTTTTTGAAATAAACTGTTGTCCTGTCTGTTTTTGCTGCAATATTCACTGAATGCAAACCTCTGCCATCAAAGTACTCCAACTGCCCTCATCAACCTTGTTTTTCATGTATGTTATAGATTTAGTAGTGTAATTGCAATACATCAGTACTACAATACTCACTAAGACTGCAGCACAGTGTTACAAGTAGATTATTCTGTTAATTTTAGTAGTTTAATTATGAAGTATTAAACTCCAAAATTAATGGTTAATAATTTTATGAGACTGATTTATATGAGACTGATTTATATGAGACTGAGTTGATAATCCTATTGTACCTACATCTTTTGGTGCCCCCATGTTAAGATTGTTATTGTACCTACAATGGTGTCTCATAGGGTGAGGCCTATCTAGACCAAATCACTGTTCTTTAAAATTGATGAAAGTATGGAAGTAAACTGGAGGGAAACATACACACACACACACACACACACACAAGATCACCAACACAAAAGAACTCATCTTTCAAACAGAGCTATAAAAAAAAAAAAAAAAACCCTTTAAACCCATCCTTGCCATACTCAGAAGTCAACTGCTGGAAAAAGTAGAAACACTTCAAGCACTTGGTGAAAGACCACACCTTGACATTCAGTAAGTACTCGGAGAGTACTTTTATGAGGGCCAATCAGCTTCTATTTATCCTCAGACTTTTGAAGGGACAGTGGCATACTTAAGGGATGTTCTCCATTTACTGTGAGAAATAGCGCTGATGATATCGTACTGATTTAAAGTCTTTTTTATCTTTTAATAATACATTCTGAATGCAAAGAACAGGAAGGCTTGGTGTAGGAAGGATAAAAGATTTCTTTTATTAAAGATGACTCTCACACTATGCGTTCACAATCTAAGCCTCTCCCATCTTGCTTGAGCTTTGGGATTTCCGGGACCCAGCATATTAAAATGATTGTTTGTTGTTGTTTATACTTTACCTATGAATGTTCTTACTGAACTATTTACATGGCTGCACCACCGCATCACTGTTACTGCATCAATTTCCACAGTTGTGTTTCTTTTCTTAACAACTAAAGTGATGTGTGACGTACAGTACATAATTTTTCTATTGATATTTATTGTGCTTTGGGAAGAAGACAACGTGATGGACAATAAATCTAAACTAATCGCATCGAATTGAATCTAATGTAATATAATCTAATGTTGGTGTTTTGTTTCCACAGCTGTACCATTTGATATATTTCCTCAATGGGTCGAACTTGTCAGAATGTGCTCCATAAATTGGCCTTTTATATGACATGTAGTCCTCAAAGAGACAATTTACTCTCTGTCATGTCAAAAGGCTACGGACATTTCTGAAATACTTAAATCCACTTCCTATTTCTTTAAGATCACTTTTCTTTTACAAAGTGCCAGTGGAATTTATAAAAGAGAACCTGTGAGTTTTCGATGACATAAAATCATATGATTTTACGTGCTATCTATTCTAAATAGTCCCCAATGCAGACTCAATGTGTGCTTGGGAATCCCAAAATGTGATTTGTTATGATTTTTAAATTTGAGGCCATATTCACTAGTTCTGAATGCCAAATTTATTTCCAATCTTCAGTGTACAGTGAGTTTTGGCACACAAACTCTTGTCGGTTCTGGAAGTGCAAATAAATCTGTGTGTAATTGTTGACATATAGAGGGTTTTTTTGTTGTTGTTGTTGTTGTTGTTTTTATTTATTTCTGTGAGGCAGGGGGAATATTTGACGACTGCTGTCATAGCCAGAAAAAAAAAAAAAACAACTTTATTTTGGTGCCTTTTCATAGGGATCCAAACTGCCTGCCAAGGTGACGCTTCGACCAGCCACTCACCTAAGCCACTCGCATGAAAATCAATACTGGATTCAGATTACAGATCAGTAACTGTGGTTATATGAGGAAATGAGGTTACAATTACATGACAATAAATGATAACAAGATGCTATGACTTGGTCTTGCCTTTTACTGAATTAAAGGGAGTTTATTGATTAATTCATGTTTTGTTTTGTTTTGTTTTTGGGGGGCTTTTTCAATGCCCAGTGAAATTCAGCAGATACCAAAATAAATTGTGTATTCATTATTATATGGTGGTCCTTGCCAACCAAAACAGCACAACAGCTCTTTTTTATATAAGCATGTTAAACAATAAAATGCAATTCAAAGTAATATTTAATGAATGCATCTTTGATATTCTTATGGTATGACTTGCATACATGAAAAATATTAGCATTCAGAAATATACTAAGTATTATTAAAGAGTACAGAAAACAGTAAAGGCTTGTTTCTAAGACAGTTTTGCCTCAGCTTGGTTAATTATCACTGCAGTACTTGCTAGCCATCAACAAATATCAAGAGTTTAATTCAATTATCCAGCATTAATATTGCCAAAAAACAAACCAATGAGCAAAGCTTCCATGTAATGTATCTCACAATGACTATTGAATAATTTATGATTATCAGTGCTACTACTACTACCACTACTACTACTATTACTTCTACTACTACTTCTACTACTACTACTACTACTACTACTAATAATAATAATAATAATAATAAACAAACAAATAAATAAATGAATAAATAAATAAAGAATCTTTACCAGTTTAGTGTGCACTACAAAGCCCTCTCTCAGTTTCATAGCTATTCTGAAAATGTCTCCCTCTACAGGTCGATACGGTTTGCGCGAAACCCCAGCACTCTCTACAGAAAATCATTTTCCTATTAGATAACCTATCATCTTTGTTTGTTCACTCCTTCTCTTTTTTCATTAAGTTATCTTCAGCAGTGTCTTTTCCCCTTTGGACAAAGAAATCTTTTCTTCTTCTTCTTCTTCTTCTTCTTCTTCTTCTTCTTCTTCTTCTTTTCTTTCTTTAATTTTATTTTAAATGTTATTTATTTTTGGTGATCTCATACTGGAAGTCAGGCTAGCTGACTGTATTTTCATGTTTTTCTATTTGCTCCAACATCAGTTTTGTGTTTCAAGTTTATAATTTTTACTACAGACATCTTTCATGTGCCACACAATCACACACACACACACACACACACACACACACACACACACACACACACACACACACATGCACATGCACACACAGTGTCATAACCCAATAACCTCAATAACCTCAGTTCTGTATTTTGTGTAATGACAACATAGTGTCAGATATTGGAATAAATGAAAAGAATATCTCAGTTAGGGCAGCAGGCCTCTCATATGAAAGACACACACACACACACACACACACACACACACACAAACATACACACACAATCTTCTTTCTCAGTTGTAACACTTCCTCCATTTGTGTGAAATTTTATTATCAAAGACACGTCTGAGCAAATTAAAGCAATGGCATGTGTGGTGGCATGTGCTTCGAACCCTGTAAATCACAGACTGATGGAACCCTGAGACTACAATGTGCTGCATTATACCACCATGACTTCCTGACCTTATTTTCATCAATGCAATTGCATGTACCTCATCAATATCCAGTAGTCTCAGATGAGATCCACTGCCTGACTTGGAGAAACGCATTTCCACTCTCATCATGGCCAAGGAGGAAAATTGTTTTTTTTTTTTTTGTCGTTGTTGTTTTTTTTTCTCCTTTTTTTCTGCTGTGCGTATGTTTCTTTGTGTGTGTGTGTGTGTGTGTGTGTAAGAAAAATTGATGAATAAAACAGCAGCATAAGCTTTTGCTGTGTCGTAATGGATTGTAGGCTACAAAGCCATTGTATGGATGCATTTACAGTAATGAACTCAGGAGGAACAGTAGACACTCACACACACACACAAACACATACATTGTTCTTGAGGAAAATGGAGGAGCTCAGAGCCATGTTTGGAAAAGAAAAAAAAAACAAAAAAACAACTATATTATTTGTACTGTGATTCTGTTTTTTTTCAGGGTTCGGGTGTTTTGTTTGGCTGCCTCATACTTTCACTGATATTTTAACAGCAAGCAATGGCATCAACAACCGTGTATATCTCAGGGAATGGAGGACTCAAGGGACCAGGGCAAAGGTTGAAGGGTTACTCCAACAAAAGCAGAGGTGAGCTAACTAGTACAGCTAAGAAACGGATATGAGTGTGTGCAAGTCTAAACCATTGGTCCATTAAACTGCCGGGATACTAGGGGTTGCATGGGTACATAATTTTACAACTCGACTACTCGTTTCCTTGAAAACTCGAGTACTCGGTGCGCGGGGAGGTGTGAGGGGTTGCTGCTGCATCAGTTGAGAGGCTATGCAACTACGATGCAGTTGGTCCCAGCACATAGGGAAAAGCATAAAAATAATGATATGATATGAAGATAACCCTTGGTCTTACCTTATGCAATGGTGAAGAATGGATGATGCCAGTGGTACTTTAACTTTATTGTTACCAACATTCTACAGTAGCCCAAGAAAGAAAGCTCAGTCAACAAAGCGTGTTGTCTACACTATAGTGGGTTAAACCTGGATAAATTTGAATTCACATGAGTATTTTTCTGTTAAACGTTCTTATTGTGTTGAGATATAGCGGCTGTTTTTTGCCTGATCATCATTAGTAAGCCTAACCAACTTAAAAATTAAATTAGTCATATTTGCTTACATCTATCTTTTAATAACATGAATTTGTTTAGCTGCATTAGTAGCCTAGTCTATTATATGACAGACTTGATGTTAGAGCTACCCCTGAGAAATCCGTCCACAACTCACGAATGCTGCATGTTTATTTCATCACAACGACAGTTCGGAAAGAAATTTCCACAATGAAATACAACAATAAAGCAAACAAACAATCGATTCACCCTTTCATGCTGTTGCCAGCATTCCTATTGTTTACCAAAGGCTCTAACTGGAAACTGAGTTCACTCAACCTAGCATCTCGTGATTAGCGGGTACTCGACAATAATGTAGAAAGTTGAGAATTGATGTAACTGCTCAAGTACTCTGTGCAACCCCTACCAAATTACAGACATTTGATAGATAATTGCTTAGATGACAAAGCAATGATATAAAGCTGAGGTATTGTAAAAAAAAGAAAAAAAAAAGAAAATCTGGAATTAGTCATTTCTATAGCACTCTGAACTTATACTTCACATCACATCACATCACATCAAAAAAAAAAAAAAAGAAAAAAAAAGAAAAAAAAAAGAAAAATCCTGAAAATAGTCAAAATGGAAACTTTGGGGGAACTTAATTTCTTAATGATTAATATATCCTAACTTTTAGATTTGCTCTATGAAAACATAGAATTTTAACTGATCAATAAACTGATCTGATCAATAAACTGATCTGAAATAGGAATCGTAGCAAGAGGAGCTCAATTATGGTTGTTGCAGTGTTTTCTAGGTACATGGCCGATGAATATTAATATTTTCTCTTCATTATGTATGTTAGAATTGCACTTCTTCCTCATTTGCTATATATTATATTGGACACAGAAACATTTTTTGCCTTTTTTTTGAGAGAAAAATACTTTTGAGAGAAAATAATCATCTCCTACTAACTGTGATCACTCACTTTGCCTGAAAAAGTGCCTTTAAAATGAACACCACCGTAATAATCCTGCATAAATTGCAGTGTACGCGAATATTTTTGTTGAAAAATAGCACAACAAAAGAAGCCTTCTTTTAATACTTTAGGTACGAAGAGGGCTGTGAAAGATACAAATGAATAGCCATTTTTCACAGGGGATGCGTCCTTCAACTGGGTCAAACAATTGAGAACAGACCGCCTCTGAAAGTCTGGAAGATAACATTTAATGATGAGATGCGAGAGATGTATAGAAAAAGTATTGACTGTGTGGAGGAAAAGAATAAGAGACAGCTCACCGAAAAGAGGACGTTTCAGTGGTAGATTACACACCCAAATTTTGATGAATGAGGGTCAGATCCAAAGACCAGACCATCACATTTAGCTCACCAGCAGCTATTGCTTTTACCACTAGATAAACAAAACCCACCACCAGATAAACAAAAATTCCAATTTCCAGGACTAATGTACAAATTGTGTCTCTTGATGTCATTCACCTTTCTCTAAAGAGACTAGATGCATTAACTACTCAATGTCTTATATCCAGAGACCTATCTTGCCTTTGTCGTCCAACCATTGCTCAAGCCATATGATGCTCGGGTAAGATTACAACAATAACAACAACATTACAAAAACAACAACTGCTACTACTACAACTGTTACTACTACTGCTACTAATAATATGTATTTCATTATTATGTAGCACCTCCTGATTATTTTCTGGTATTAGTAGTAGTATTAGTAGTAGTAGTATTGTTCTTGGTGTAATTATTGCTGTCATTGTTCTTGTAGTGAGAAACAGAACACACTGAATTTAATTCTGATCTCAGAGCCAAACTTAGTAGAGCACTGTTTTGCTCACCAGAGCAGAAGAGCAGTTGCCAAGTAACAGATCTCGTTTCAAATGTTCACATATAATGCGGAGATTTCTCATGCAAATATCAATATATAATTATAGTTTCATTTTATTTCCAGTTTCATTCCTATTTGATATTGTTAATTGAAGGGCAGGAGATTTAATGAAATGTCATTTATTTGTGAGTCACTGTTGATGAAGAGCATCTGTGAAAAGCACGGAATGGAAAAAAAAAAAGTAAAAATAAAGATCTTTGGTGAACAATATGACGAGACTCAATAAACACAAGTTGATCCTTGAGTTGTAAACTCATCTGCCTCAAATTCATACTGCCCCTCCCTTCCCTTTGCCTCATATTGTCGCCAGACTGCTGAGTGAATTGCAAGTTGATGTGAATATTCATTAGGAAAGTCTATTACACAATGGCAAAGTTAATTGGAATGGCTGTGTTCTTGGCTTCCCTTCGTCATGCTGCTCCCTGTTAAGACTGCCAAGAACAGGGCGTTCTATTGATTGACACAACTTGATGAAAGAAAGAATTGTTCTTGCTATAATTTATAACAAATCCCTCAGTTCCTAAAATAATTAAATAAATAAATAAGTAAATAATAAATGCCACATTTTCTGCAAGTAAAGCTTATTTGGTTTAGTTGTAGATTAAATAATCATATTGGGTAAAATTTAAGAATTTGGTCTTTGAATTTAGGAATAAGTGAAAGCCTCTGAAATGCAAAATATTAATTGGACAAAAAGCTGTAAACAGGGTTTGGGGGAGATTTATAAATAAACAGTGGTTATTTTCAGATTCTGTAAGTTGTCGGTGAAAGTGTTTACGATTGAGCTCTGAATAATTTATGTAATTCATTGAAAAATTAGTCCATTCCAAAGCGAGCCCTTTTAGTGCCTGAGTGCAGGTTCATTTAATGAACCAAAATAAAATGTTACTAAGAGTTGACATTGGGTTTCATTGACAAATTCCCTTGGCCCTCAATGTTAACTAAAACCATAGTCCAATCAGCCAATCACCATCCATATGCCAACTAATTATGTATTACTAAGGCAGTTTTATGGATTCTCTGTATACCTTTTACAATGTAGACACATGTGCAGACTTTTTATCATCTTATTGGTTGTGACAGTGTTTAACAATGTGTTACAAGCAAGAAAAAATGACATTTTGCATTTTTTTCTTCCTCATAAAAAAGCTACTTCATGTCTATTTATGTGCTATAGCTTCTATATTGCAAACCTTTACATATGAGCATACTTTTTCGCAATATGCCACTTAGAGTTTCTCGACAAACAGTCAAAAACACCCATCCCTTGCCATGATCGTATGGATTACTGTAAGCGATTTTCTCTGCCATCAATAAACATGATGGTTACAATTGAATTTCTCCATTTTAGAAGAGGGGCCTTACAAGGGGAAAAAAGTAATATTAATGGATATTTGATGGGTTCAAAGCTGTTTAAAAAAAAAAAAAGAAAGAAAAAAAAAAATCCAAAGGCCTAATGGACCATATTGACTGCATTAATAATAGAGGATGTGTTCCTAATGTCCTCTTTGTGAAGCCAAAGGGGAAAAAAAAAAAAAAAAAGAAAGGAAAAAAAAAGCTGAAGGCCTGCTCCGCATAGTTGTTTACATGGAAAGTATGAACATGAGGGGCCTCACATGGTTAAAATATACATAATGTACAAAATGTACATGTATAGAATACTAAACATTAAAAAGCATCAGCTCCAGAAGGTCACATCATTTGACGTCTGCTTTTCAATAAGCAGACATTACTGATCAGTATAATCTAATTACAGACCATCACAGTATTTTGATAAATATTACACATTGTACTTTTACAGAAATGAAAGTGTGTCTTGATGAACAGTCTGATTGTTATTAGTATCAGCGTACAAACTCTATGTGTGTTTCACGTACAGTTTTTTTTAGGATACCAATCAACGACACTAAAAGCTGTAAAGGCATTGTTGGCTTGAACAAGAAAAGTTAAAAACAAAGCTTAGAAGTAAATCCACTTATTCCTGATTTAATTAGATTTTTTTTTTCCTTTGTCTTAAAGACAATGTCAAATGAAGTGGTTCCAAAAGTAATATCAAGTGACTTGTCTAAATTGGCTCCCACATATTCATTTTCTACTGTGTGCTAGAAGCTTTTACAGGGCTCTCCCAGCTTAAGGGAGGGAATGCTGACGAAAAGAAAGCCCTTGTGAATATAGCTCTTTGCTGACTTTCTGAGGATAGATTTGAGATATTGGACGCTAGTAGATCTGGCAGCAACTGGACAATAATCCTAATGGGATGGACTGCCAATGGCAAGATAACTTGGCCTCTAAACACAGGATTCGCTCTCACTGAAGGAAAAGGACGGCGAGATTGAAGATCAGACCTTCTTTATCTCTGTACTGCTGTTTCAGCAGCCACGCCATTATTTGTCTATTGTTTCAAATCAGGCTTGACTGGTAATGTGAGTGAATCCAGGCACCCAGAGTTCATCTTTGGGTGGCTGTCGTAGCTGGCTTAAAGTGATTTGAAAGATGCTGCTGATATATACTTGTTGTTATATATTGCTGAGGCAAATTAAATTATGGCTATACTAATAAACCAGTGTCATGATACTTTGGGAGTCATTTGCTGAGGCTGTCAGTGCATGCAAACTCCAATAAAATTCCAAACTCCAATAAAATCCAATAACATATAATTACTGATATCAATAACTGCTCAAAGTTTTTCTATTACACCTTACCATTGTTCATGGTGTTAATTTAAAGATTTTGCGTCAAAATACATGAATAATGAAAGTAAGGTTGTCTGACCTTACGTGCCTGCTACAGATAACACAATATGTAGGACACAAGTTTTGTCCTTTCTTAATTTTAACCCACAAATCTGAGCAAATAATCTGATTTTATGGCATTAAAATTCTATCATACAGGAGCAACAGTGCATTTGTGTGTCCTTGTGTGCCACAAACATATTTACCCAGTGTCCAATAAAATATGGGTGACGCTCTCTCAGAGTAGGCCTAATCTTGTGTGTGGGCTGCACTGACAGGAATAATATAGTGCAGGTTATGGCTGCTGCTATGAGCAGTTGATTTTTTTTTCTTTTTTCTTCTGTCCTCATGTAGCTATGAAGGTCAATACATTGCATGTTACACAGTGAAGCTCCATTCATCAGATCTGGGCCAGATCATATGTTTCAAATGATGAAAATGAGACTAGCACATGCTGCTCTTTATGATTCTGGCTCTCTAGTTGCTCTGCCATGAACTTTCTGATGAAAAAGATGACATTGAATTTGGCAGAACTTGGCAATTGGCCTAACTCCATATCCCTTAGTTAAAATGGTGACATTACCTCTTTTTCATCATTTTGTTTTATTTTGAGCCGACACTACACGGCAATAAAATAAACAAGGACGTCAAAATGACAGAGCATTTTGTCTCTTTCTTCCTCTTTTGAGTGTTAATATGAAGGAATGCTGTACTGCAGCAGACATTTCTCTTCTATTTCTGAACTGCAATGCCAAATTCATTAAGTCAAGGGATTTGTAATTGATTCAGTTAATACAGTACCAAGACTTAGCTGAGTTGAAGCAGGTACTAATGTACAGTCATGTAATCTAATACAGATGTATTAATGGAGAAGGGCTTTTTTTTTTTTTTTGTCAAGTCAACCAAAGACAAAACAAAGGCCTTAGAGCCACACCGTTCCATCAAAGGACTGGCACAGTAACGTCCACTTTGTTCTGCCAGCTAGAGGGAGGGGAATAAAAGGGATAAAAGGCTTAGGAAACATAAAATCCTTTACAATGGGCTGACCTCCCAGAAACCCAGGAGAAGCAGTTACTGTCAATAGAGCTGGAGTTCTTTACCACATCGTGGCCTCTCCATTTTGATAGAGGAACAGATAGTCGAACACAGTGTCCTAAAAACAAGGTAGAGGAAACAAATGCTAGGTGTCAAACAGATTTAAAATAGAATGAGCTTTTCTGAAAGTAGATTAGCCCCCATTTGCTAACTGACGGGATGTAGGCCTTTGAAACAACAGTGGTACATCGTCAAAATATTAAATAAAAGTTATTTTTGATAAGTGCTGTGGTAGATAGACCTTATCTCAAATACGAAGGTATACATACAGTAGTGTTCTGTTCTACTGTTCTTGACCTGGGTGAGAAATCATCAGATTTGTATATTTTCTAAACGTGCCTCTTTTTTGCTGACTGTAAACTTATGATTTTTTTTTTTTCCCTAATTAATTCAAGTCTCCAAACTTGCATAGACATAAACAAAACAGCTATTTGGTCAACTAACATCTATTGTGCCGACAGTTTTTTTCAGCCACTCAGCATAATATCACAAGGGGCTATAGGAAAGAAGACATCCACAATGACACATTTCCTTCCACAGCAGAGCTGGGAATCCACATCACTGCCAGGAATGCAATTTATTATGATAAACCTGGTTATGGGAAGTCCAGATAGTGATTAATCTGTCAGTACTGTCCTCCTGTGTTTTATGTCCATTCAGCTGAGGTACAGAACTGGAGTATTAGAACCTAAACATGTTCTCATGAAAAATACATCAAATATTGACATTTGGAAAAAAAAAAAAAATGCCATAAACAAATATGAGAAAATCAGGTCAGCTTTGAAAACCAAGTCTTAAAGTATCCAAATGAGAAAAAGTAAGAGTGAACCCCTAAAAGACGTAATATTGTAATTCACAGTGAAACACGATGAAAAAGAAAATCAATAGAGAAACTTCTTCTCGCCCATTGGTTTGCTGATGTATTGTTCCACTGAGAACTTTTTTCCAAAGACCGTGGTCTCTTTAGCATAATTAAATATAATTAACTCCATATATATGCGAGAGACATAAAAAGCTCTTACGTCATTTAACCATATCTCACTGTATTTACTGGCTACCCAGTACATTTACTTAGATTTACCACTCGAATGACTGCCACCAGATCGAGTCATGCTTCTTAAACCTCTTTTTCCAACTGAGTTTCTTTTTCTTTGTCTCGACTTTGTATGAGATGGTTTAAGGATGAGATTTGCAAACTGTTATCAAATTAAACAAGGGCCACATTTGTATATTCATTGATATGATGAATGCATAAAACTGTTGACCAAGATTAATAGCAAAGTTAGCACATATCACATGCACATATCATACTGGTTTAATTCTGTTCTGCTTTTAAACACTCACACAGTGTCTGTGTGAATGTTTAAAGCTGTACTTTGTAAATGGTGGACATCAGAGTATGAATACAAACAAGACTAAGAGTGTAATGTGTTGTTTTTATGTTTTTGACATCTTACATTTCAGAAATTATAAAAATCTATAAGACATTTAAAATCAACAAAGCTGTGGGACACCAAGGCTAGTCAAATCAATGAAAGCTAAGATAAGCATGACTAACCCAGCTACAATAACAACATCAGCCACAGAAACAGAGAAATGTGGGAAATTTGTGCAGGACAAATGATGAAAACATGGAAAATAAAATCAATAATTGAATAAAAACAGAATTAGCATCAGCAAAAACTACACCAACACTACCAACAACAACGACAGCACCAACAGCAACAACAACAACATGAAAATGAAAATGAAAAGGAGAAAAAAAAAAAAAAAACACAAAGCATTCAAGTAATTTGCAGCATGTATGTTTTAAAAAGGTCTTTTGAAAAAAGAGAATGAAGTGAGGTTTTGGACGGTGTTTGGACAGAGTTCTAGAGGAAAGTAGCAGAGATGGCGAAAGTCTTGTTTTCGCAACTTCAGTGTCTGGTCCTAATGATTGAAGGTCAGCACCATCAGCTCTGGAGTTGAGGGACGGAGTAAGTCAGCGTAGGAGATGAATGAGGTTAGACAGGTCAGGTTCTGAGGAGAGCTTTGTTGGTAGTGAGAAAACATTGAACTGGATTCCTCGCTAAGCAGGGAACCGGGGGGGGGGGGGGGGGGGGGGAGAATTTGAATATAGATGTGATATTGGTGAGCAAAGTGGAAACAGAGTTTTTGGGTAAGTTGTAATTTGTTGAGGACTTTCATTGGATGTGCCGTACGGAATACCATAGCTGTAGTAAAGCACTGAGCAGATGAATGCATAAAGGAGTGTTTCAGCAGCTGAGGAAGAGAGCTGGGGAAATGAGTAATATGTATGAGATGAATTAAGTTGCTCTATAACTGGTAGGAGGTTTAATTGGAGTTAGAAGTTTGTGGATGTCAAAAGAGTAGAGCCATCTGTGGTGAGGAGGAAATGAATGGATGTGGTGAGAGGTCTAGAGCCAATGGTCTGCACTCATAGCTGTAATCATAACATCCATAATCTGGATTACACTGTAGTACATCACTGCTCAATCTTCATCTTGTCTTTGAGTACTATATTCCCTTTAATCCTATTTCACTCTCATGTTAAAGTGCACTCAAGCCACCCCTGCAATCTTCAATTCTCAGGAAATGCCTGAATCATTTTTTATGAAGCATTTTGTACACTGTTTTTGCATTTTGTATATTTTCGGAGGAGCATTAATTGGTGAATGAATTGCTTTTTGGCATTGCTTGTGTCAGCATGCTCTAGTGAGATGTTAAAAAAAAAACACTATTAAAAATCCATAGCTCATTATAAAGACAGGAGTGGGTTTTTTTCTCTCTCTCTCTGGATCTCTTTAAAACCCCATCTTTTGTGGAGACAGTCATTTTTGGACACGATTAGAAAATCTAACGTTTTAAGCAATATCTAATGACCAAGGGCGTAGAATTTGGTGGGGACGGTAGGAACATGTCAATGTATTTAGTACACACACGGTTAAAAGATCTCGTTCTCTACTATGACTCCCGCCTCCCTAACCCATTATCGCTAATAGGATTGGCTTTGCCGTTTCTTGCTAACGTGTTTGAGGCTGTAGCTACATCTGGTTGTAAGAAGCATCAAAACTCCGTCAACTAGATGTGCAGCCACTGACATGTCCGTACCTTCCCTACCAAATTCTACGCTCTTGCTAATGACTGTAGTTGCAGTTTGTCCAGCAGGTTTCTCTCACATTTCTATATTGGAATGTTGTCTGAAACATGTGTAATGTTTAGAAAAGTATGTCTTTCAGACAGCACGATAAATGAGCCCAGCCTGTTCTGAATGCGACTTGTAACTCAAAACTAAATGGCTTTCTGAACAGAACAGAAATATGTTTTTTTTTTTTTTTTTTTTTTCTCCCTTCCTTTACAGGACATCAGTGTAACTGTGTTTGTGTGTGCATTAGAAGGAAAAATCGAGTGGGCCTGGTGCCATCCAGTGACCCAGCAACTGTGAAACAAATCACCACCACTCTCTCCTATCCCCACATAAAACAGGTCGGTTTTATGTCACGTTCTGTGGACTGTTTGAGCATGCCTCCTGAATTCTGGAAAAAACAGGGAAAACGCTGCCACCACTCAGCTAACTTGCGTATCTTTTCTGAACATAGCAGCTACACAGCCAGCACCGCAAGTTAAACTTGTAAGTGATTAACAGTGAATTATATTCCTAATATACTTTTATTCTGTAACTTTAGTCCTATTCATTTCCATTCTCAGGCCAAATTAGCTTTCTCTTTGGGGCCCTAAAAAACCACTGACAAATTTCCTCCACCTGTCTTTCTGCTGAGCTGTTTGTGAAACCATTTCTATTATAACAGACAAAAGAAAAAAAAAAAAAAATCACAAAGATATATCCAGTATATATCCAAAACACACACACACACACACACACACACACACACACACACACACACAAAACAGATTGAAATACTATTTAACTATTCAGGTGTTGAAAACAACTATGCATGAAGAGAAAGAGTGGCAGTAGAGAAAAGCTGCCTGCCGTGGTAAGATTTCTGAGCGCCGAAGTCCTAGAGAAACGCCTGATAGTTTTATCTGAATTGTATTTAATGCAGAGTCCATTACCTCTGAGACATTACAGCATCCATCACGGGTATGTTTTAACCCTGAAAATATCATCAGTCAGTGTTTTGAATGGGCATAAACAATGGTCTGGGATTACAAGTGTGGCATAGGTTGCAACAAAGAGAGGACCATGTTCTCTCTTCTCTGTTTGCTGTTAGTTATAGCACAAGTCATTCAATGTCAACTATATGGCAAAGGCGTAGTGTTTTGTTGTTGTTGTTGTTGTTGTTGTTGTTGTTGTTGTTTTTAATTTGTCAAGTTCACTCTTCCATCATTATATCACATAGTAATGCAGTCATTTTTTTTCCTGGTTGCTGGAGATTCCCTGGCCAGGTTGTTCTGGGGGAGCTTACTATGTGGTAGACAACAAGAAATGTGATCTTTGACGCTCTGTCAAGATTTTGGGGATGATGACGGGGCCTCCGTTGATTTGAGCAAATAAGCCAGGAGGCATAGCTGTTGAATCAAGAAAGGCAATTTCTTCGTCGCTGGTCTGTCTTTGAAGCGTTTTGAACTATTACAATCACAGCCTGTGGCGTTTTGTGTAGTGCAAGTCAAGTAATCAGGGAACAGTGGTAGCACGACAATAAAAACACTAGAGAACAATGACTAGGGACTTTAGATGATTCTGTCGTTCTGTCTCCAGCTGGGACAAAGCCAATTCTGACGCTTCTCTCACACAGAGGAGTGATCTAACTCTGAAAGGGCAGATTGTGAACATTTATGATAGGGCATTGTCAGAAATGAACAGCGAATTCCAAAAAGGAATTTACGATTGCTGATGGCCCTTTTCTCCAAATCCGATTCATTTCATTTTCAAAAAAAAAAAAAAAAATTGAGCCTCTTTTCTGCTGGTCTCTGAGAAAGTGAGATGGTGTTTTTTTTGTTTTTTGGTTTTTTTTTAGTAGAAACCAATATTGCTGAAAAAGTTTGGCAAACAAATAGAGACTTCTCAAGTGTCCACAGTTGTCTGTGGAAGAGTTCAATGATGCATTATGAGTGTTAGACAAAATATCTGTGATTTCTTTGGTAATTGGTATCTCCATTGCCTCTTGGGAGGTTTCTTTATTTATTCTGACAAAAAGTCTCTAGGAGAGAGAGAGAGTGAGAGAGAGACAGAGAGAGAGAGAGAGAGAGAGAGAGAGAGAGAGAGAAAGAGAGAGAAAATGGTGGTTTTGACTCATGAAAAAGTAATCTTCCAGAAACTGAATACAGATGATTTTGTGCTTATGCTAACAAAGACAAGCAGAATCGAATGATTTGATCATATGTATTACAGTAGCTGCATGACTGTTATATGGATGATTTGCTGGATTTAATGGTTTGCATTACATTTAATTCTTACGTGTTCAGCAGTTCTCATTTATCAATCACCAGTTTTCCTAAACACTCTCAGGTCTCATTTCAAATATATTACTTTGCAGGCAAAGCTGATCAAACACACACACGCACGCACACACACGCACACACATGCACGCACACACACATCAGTTTAGATACCTCCTACTGCATAGACCTTCTCCTAGGTATTACTCAGAGGTCTTACATTTTCTAACACTACTTTGTTGGATTTCCTGGTGTGAGAGTCTTTGCATATGAATCCTATCTTATTTGTATTATGCTGTAGCTGTGCATAGTTTGAAGCTGGCATAAATTTGCCTCAGAAACTGACAAAGTCAAGGAGGTCCTGGACTTCTTTTGGAAAACAGCCGATATCATTCTAAGCTTTCTGTCCTTCCTATCTTTCTTATTTTCACTCTTTCTTCTGAGCTTTTTCATACCTCACAGACAGACGTGCAGTAGCAGAAGTCCCTGTGACTTGCTCATGAGGTCTTTGATGTTTTGCTGGGTGAAACGGGGAACCAAGAGAAATGTGCTCCGTCAAGACCCGTTTGAGTGTTCCGACAAGGCATTTCTCCCTCCTCTAGCACGGGCCTTTGATAGTGAGTGAAAGAGTCGACGTGGTACCAGTCATTAACACGCCACGCATGCTTTGATGGAATTATACAGTGACACTCTAACGCGTCTTGATCAATGTCGCCTCTTAGGCAATGGCAAAACATGACAGAAACACGCTCTTCGACTGGAGAGCGTCGACGATGGATACTATCAAAGTGGCATGTTCATCTCCCTTTTTTTTCAACATGCACACACACACACACACACACACAGATGCACAGACATACAGGCTTCATTCCCCGAACGAAGAACGGTGACCTAAGATTTATGGGTTTGCTAATTAAATTTTGCAAACCTGGCAGCCAGTCTAGCAACTGTGCGATCTTCCTCCTGGATTCTGATTAACATTGGGGCTGAATTCATTATTGTTCTGTAGTGGATGTTCGAGGCCTCTAAACATCAGCCGCTAATTAAAATGAATAATCCAGCCAATATTGAGTCGGAGGTAATCAGCTTTCTGCTTACTTGTCAAAAAAAGAGATACTGACATAAAACAATTTACAACCGCTGAAGTATGTGTGAATTGCTTCCATTGCAGAAATATTCTCTCCTGGGATAGTTTTTTTTTTTTTTTTTTTTTTTTTTTTTTTTTTTTTTTTTTTAGGGGATATGTTCTTATTTTTATTTCTGAATGTCATATTTGCTGATGGATATTGTAACATACATACACTGTATGATTTCTTCCATCACTTCTGGATTTTAGGATGTTTTTACTTTAATTTGTAAAGAAAAAAATCACCAATTCCCTCACATTTTGCAGACATTCATTCACTCAATCACTCATTATCTAAGCCGCTTATCCTAATTAGGGTCACAGGGGATGCTGGAGCCTATCCCAGCATATATTGAGCGAAAGGCAAGGAAACGCCCTGTACAGGTCACCAGTCCATTGCAGGACAGACACACAGACAAACAAATTCACACACTCATTCACACTCATTAGTGTCTCCTGCACGTCTTTGGACTGTTGGAGGAAACCGGAGCTCTTGGTTTTCCCGGAGGGATGCTGGAGGAGGAGACCCGCACAGACATGGGGAGAACACACAATCTCCACACAGAAAGGACCCTGGCCGGGAATCGAACCCGGGACCTTCTTGCTGTGAGGCAACAGCGCTGCCACGTGCCACTGCGCCGCTGTGTGCCCCATTATACAAACAACTGAGCTGAAAGAGTAGCTCTAGTGCAATGAAGCACTGACAGCCAGTTTGTTCTATGAAAACTATTCAAGCTGAATTGGTTGTTGGCTCTAAATTCAGCTTCCTCGTGATCACAACCTGGCTCACATTTTTACTCTTACATTTGAGCAATTACTAGCCTCTTTTCCGAATGTATCTAGCACAAACAGACAATCCTTTTTAAGTGAATGGATAAATATCACCTGGTTGTAGTGAAAGATGTGAAAGTTTAAGAAGTAAAGCCGCATTTGCGTAGCGATACATCCCACTTATTTTAAAAGCTGATGGAAGAGAAACTGTAGACTCAGGCAGCCATTGCTTAACTTGACTGGATGACCTGTCTCTACACACTTTTTCAAATGCCAGGCCTCTTTTCATCCAAACTGTCTTTCATCTTCTCTCTCTCGTGCGTTCTCTCTCGGTCTCCCTCTCTCTCTCTCTCTCTCTCTCTCTCTCTCTCTCTCTCTCTGGAGCTTCCTCACTCTCTCAGAGACTTCCACTGTATTTGCATTGCATTTTGTACTTCTGTAAAATAACTAGAACTGCATTGGCTTTAATCTGCAAGAAGTGCCTCAAGGATTTTTTTTTTTTCTTTAAAAACAACTTTGTGCTTTCCAAAATGTAATTTGTTCTGTTTTGTTTTCTAATTTCCAAAATTGTAAACTCTGTCATATCTGTTTGCCCTTGCGTGGCAAAGTCGCTACACCGATCGCAAAGTGCGTTCATTTCGTATATACCGCTCCTAAAATGGAAATCGTTTCAATTTACGCGAATGGGAAATAATTCATTTTTCATTGCAATGAAATGAGCACATACCGCAAGCTGTAAACCCATAACTGCAAATTGCTGAGCAATATTGGAATATCACAGAGCGATGCATTTTGATTTAAGCCAATAACATGAGCTTTTCATGGTTGTAAGGAAGTCAAGCTGTGAATAGTCACTGAAACTCTGACAGGTCGTGAAATAGATATGAAAGGTGCAAATGGAACGCGAATGCCCCACACCTGATGAAATCACAATGACCATTAACCCTGCCTCTGTCTGGACTTCCTGTCAAAATAAACTATGCAAAGAATACCTTCCACTTCAATAAAAATATCAAGGAACCACAATTGTACTGATGTTTTCTTTTTTTTTTTTTTTTTTTTTTAAACGAATATGAGCATTTTTGAAAGTGTGCCATGTAAGAGAGGTGTAATTAGCTGCCCAAGTCCTCAAAAAAAAAAAAAAAAAAAAAACATGCAAATGGCTCTTCCCTGATCTGCCCAGTGATTGAAATAGGAGTAAATTGCTCTGGCTGGCTTGGCTTTGAAAGTTTGCTTTGAAGATGATATCTTCAACATTGGCCCCTATAACTGAGGTTGTATGAACCGCTCACAAACTGTATTAACATCATGCGCAGTTGATTTATTCAATCAGCATCAAAGAGAATAAGATTAGCAGATAAATGTAACCTTTCGTTGGGGCTGTTTTTATTCCTTTCTCTTTTTCTGTTTTCGCTCTTCATCACACACACACACACACACACACACACACACACACGCAGGCACACAAGTGACTCTACTAGTACGATTATCATTTTGACCTATAGTGTGTTCTCCATATGTTTCTAGAATCATCCATATGAACAAGATCTAAGAAGATATAAATGAATGAAATTTAACGAGTTATGAGGTAAAACGAGGGTCTGTGTCTTGATCTTGCCTGTATCTGTGAGAACGGCCAATGCGTTACACCAGTTTTCCCAGTCACGTCAGTCTGATATCTCATGTTGTTCCCGGGTACGAGGCTTAAGAACAAACACATGCCTCCAATCTTATACCAGTAAATGAATAATTTCAGACCACTTAGGCGATTCATTCACCACAGAATTCGTTTCATGCTGTTTATTAGCCATGGGGATGTGGAGAGTTGGCTGTGGTAGCTAAAAGGGAAAGGAAATGATCAGTTTTCCCCCAGTGGAGTTTATCTGAATAACTACATTATTTTTTATAAGAACTGCCTGATAAACTCATCTGACGCCAAAGCATATCTGCCTGTTATAAGCTTGGTGTGATGTTTCTTCTATTTGGTGCCCTTTTCTTTAACATACTGTAAAAGCTTCAGAGAGCTGACACTTACATCAGAGAGTAATAGGCAATAAATATGTTGCCAGTAAATGTAAACAGGATTAAGTGAAAAATAGCTTAAAAACACACATCTTGCAGAGTGACTCACATACGATGTGAAATGATAAGGCATGGTAATTATGATTATTAAGTCATAATACTATAATGACCATAAAAGAACATGAGGTTTACAACATTAACCATGGGGATCCAAATGACGTGTCACATGGTGTACTTTGGCCAATCTGTATTTTTGCCGTATTTTATCGATACTGTTACTGTATTTTTGACACGCTCATGTGTACTGTATCTTTGTATGATGTATTTTCATGAATATCACGTCTGATATCTTTGTTCGAAAAGGGTTGTGTGTGCACACCCAGCAGGTCAAAGGAAAGAAAACATTAATCTTTTGGATTGATTTGGTTGGTCATTTGTTTTCTCTGTTTCTGGTAGAGGCCACAGCTAGCTGACCTTCCTTCTCCGTCAGCTATTTGGAGATGTGGCCTGATAGGGCAGATTGAGACCACGGCCTTGCTTTGGAACAATCGTCTTTTGGTTTGGCGGCAGTGTAAAAATTACATTTGAGAAACAAATCGAACCAAATCAAAACTAAACTTCCAGTTGAGCTATTCTCAGGATGGTCTCTCTGGGAAAATGTTTTGTCGTGTGTACAAATTAAAACGTTCTTGGTCAAAAACAAAAAGAAAAAAAAACAACAAAAAAAGCAAAGGTAACAAACCAAATCATATTCAGCAAACTGTAGAGATTCATCAACAAGAATATCTTGGGGGGGGGGGGGGGGGGGGGGGGGGGAGAGAAACAGCCAAAAAAAAAGTTGAGGTTGTAAACCTGCCCTATTCAACCAATTAAAAGTCAAGCCTGGAAGGAACGTTCTCTTTTAGAAGTTTTAGTTTTGTTGCTCTTCCACTTTTGTTTTCTTATTTATTTATTTTTCTTTTTTTTGCCATCTCACCGTGTAGGCCCCCTCAGACATAATTTGACATTCTGAAGCTTTAGCCATCTCTAAGCCTGGCATCTTTGCTTGTTACCTTTCAGACCAAAGCCCTGAGCAATCCAGTCCCATTCGCACAGCTTAGGGATTTGGGGGCCGGATTAGTTGAAGCGAGAAGTGTAAGAGATGCTTCCCCTTAATGTTGGCTTCAGAGCTTCTGTATAAAACTGCACTGTAGCTCTCTCTATAAAGCTTTTCCCTCAATTAGATTGATTCTGGGACCCCTGGTCTCGCCTCTGTAGAGAGCCCTATTCGTTTTTCGATAGCTTTAAGATGTCTGGGCTAGTGAAGCAAGGTTGAATGCCAGTGAGGTTCAGTGATCTTTCAACTTAGCTCTTGTCAGGAGACACGTTGGAGGTCAGCATGTAACAACAAATCCGAATAGTTATGTTCGGAGAAGACGGCGCTTAGCGTTAGAAGACGTCATGGGTTTGCCTGACACAATGGGAACTGCTGTATTTGCTAATCTTTTGAGCATCTTTCAAGGATGGCTCTTGAGTTTGGTGGAGATGATGCGATTTGTCAAGTTGTCAGTCTGGCTCCGGGGAAAGGGAATTTGTGGATGTCTGCTTGTACGCCTAAGCCGTCCGATTATGAAAAGGGTACTTTTTTTTTTCTCCCTGCCTCACTGGTAGGAGATGATATAGATTTCTTGTGAGAGATGTTTTTTTTTTTTTTTTTGGTCTTAGCGAATAAGGTTCTATGTGAGCAGGGAGTTTTAGGTGACATATTTTGAATCACAGCTAAGCAATGAGAGAGGTGAAAGTTGATCCTTTTATACAGTACTCCAGTTCTCCAGAACTCCATTCCTGGAGAACCAGAACCATTCGACACTACATTTCAGCAAATGCTTTACACCGTGCAGACAAACCTAAAGCCGGGCTCGAGCTAAAATGTGCCGTATTTGTTGGTTACTAGGTTTGGTGGTTGACAGCCTCTGCTAAAATATACAACCTATGCTTGTGTTTTCAGGGAAAAAAAAACAAAATAAAAAACAGAAAAACTGTAACTGAGTTGTAACTGGTTGCGATCTTTTCAAACTCCTCACTGCGTTTCGTGACAAGGTATTTAAATAGCATAACCATCTATGGGTGAGTGATTTAAACAGCCTTGTGTATTATAATGTCGAACAATAACTAGAAGGTAATATGTTATGGCTCCCAGTTGTACGGCCAGTGAGGCGCTTTATGTTTCCCGTTAAATAGGATCAGGGATGAGACAGAGCGGTGCTATGGCTTCGGTTCACAGGTTCTACTCTGCTTCCTTTTATTAAACATTTCTCAAATGCACAACAGTTATTTCTGTCTTTCTCTTCTTGTCACTGTGCTCAGTGTCTTTTGCCCTTTTGCCCTTTTTTCTGTATGGGTCATTCAATTTCTTGTTCCATACATTCCATGAAAACATACAAACAATAACAAAATAGAACACAAATTCAGTGTCACTTTCCCTCTTTAGAGGAGTGGCACTGTAGAATGTTGGTGTTTATTAAAGAAAGTATCACTTAATTAGAAAAAAAAAAAAAAAAAAGAATTCCAATAAACCATGGGAAACCGAAAGTGAAACAAAAGAAGTTAAACAAAATAATTCTATTCAAATAGAGATAACAAAAGTCTGCTTTGGCCTCTGTCTGTACAGAAACAACAGAAATAACTTTACCCCTCTTGGCAAAATAGACATACCAGTGCTCTGATACACTGGCACTTGAACAGTCAGAAAGGGCCACAGACACAGCGACCAAAAACAGGGAGCTCCCACACACATACATATGGTTTGGTGGCCAGCACCAAACAACAGACACAGGGGATGACAAACAGTAGAACATAACTAATACATAAATATGTACGGTTATAGTCAAACAAATATAACAACCGAGATTTACTTAGTATTATTTAGAATTATTTAACATCTACTCTTATCAAACAAACAAAACAAATTTAAAGAACAGTTATCACAGGGTGATGTTTGGTCCCCTCAGGCAATTAGGAATGGCGATTTCCTCCGCCTTCCTCCTAGGAACCCGATAAATAGTCTGTGTTTCCACATGCATCCCTTTTTTGGCGGACCAATCTGGAAAGATGACTCAGCAGGTAACAAGGGAAGAAATAAATTACAGAAGCTATCAATAATTAAGTCAGTGCACATAACTTAGCAACTGAAAGTAAATAAAAGGTTGTGGTAGATAAATGGTTTGTGTTATTACATATTGCATGTTGAGATGTAACATGTTAAATGGGGTGAAAACTAGACTGTTGTAGTGGCCTATATGTGCAGCCTTCACACACAGCCCTCTTACATAACTAAAACACATTCACTAATGTATTGTAACACACTCAGTAAAGTAGGTAACTATCTTTTCTTTATCATAAGCCAGCACTCAAAAATTAAATGTCTTACATCGCATTAAAATACACAAACAAATCACATTCAGCTCATTCACTGAGTTACATTTGAGTGGAAATAGTTCAATTATAAAACCCTTGATACTGGTGAACACAGTCCTACAGATTACTCTGTGTTCCCACATGAAACACATTCACATTTACGGTTGCTTGCTGTGTCTCCCACAGACTGGTTTACGGCAGATGAGATGACGACCACTCTAATTCACTTAAACTGGATGAATGAAATAGCAGAAAAAGAGCTGTTGAAATTAAAAACAGCAGGTGTATTTGCTAAGATATATCACATGCGTGCGCACGCGCCCACACACACACACACACACGCACACACACACATATACAAGTCAGTCCATACAGAAGATTCAATCGCATGCACGTTAAGCATAAGTGGAGGGGCCATTGTTTCAAACATAAAACCGTCTACCAGCATAAAATTCTATGAGCTTCAAGTTCAAGAGCACAGAAATACATCACTTCTGGAATTTTCTCCAATACAGGATGGAATGTCTTGACTGGCTGAATAAAACAAATACAAAGTTGCACAGTTCATAGCTTGCCTCATGGGCCAAGAATTGGGGAACTATGTATGTGACCCAACTCTTTTCTGTGATTTGGCACATTTCTCACCTGCAGAACAGGATGAGAGCAAGTGTGTGGCTTTTATTCACAGGTTCTTTTTTGATCACGGGAGGAAGAACAAAATGCCACAAAATGGTAGTTCCACACCAAGCCAACCAGTACACTGCCTCCTACTGGTCGTATCTTAATAGCATACACGTTAGAGGACCCATGTATTCTCAGGACCCAGTTCAGAACTCAAACTTCACTCACAATCGAACAAAGAGCATAGAAATAGAAATTATAAATAGATAACAATGGATTTACACCAGTGTGATCACGCACTTTGTGAACGTCACAAATACAGACATAAAATGCTAATAAATCTAGATTAATAATGTAAAATAATACCAATAGTAAGAATCTCAGAGTCTCATTGCTTGTTACTTGGTTTATACAGCATTGTGAAAATGCTATGGTCTCTCTGAGTGAAGTGTTACTGACAGTTTCTTTAAAAGGACTTCACTGAATTGTGGCCTGCTACCATATCTTCTGGTTTGTTCTCAGAATTGCCACTTTGGCACCCCCATGTACTGTTCAAGAGTATTAAAAAAATAATAAATAAATAAATAAAATACAACCCTTTCCCCCACCCCCCAGTGAAGCACATTACTGCCAAGGCAACAGATTGGGCTGTTCCTGGTCCTTTCCAATTGGACCTTAACCTCACTCTTCACAGCAGGTTTTGAATAGACCCTTCCTGCTTCCTGTTCTGGGTCTCAAATAAAGCAATTTCAGTCCAAGGAGAGAGCGAGAGAGAGAGAGAGAGAGAGAGAGAGAGAGAGAGAGAGAGAGAAAGGGGGGCCAAATAAATTTTTTGTCCTTTGGTGGTTCATGTTTACATTTGAACTCACTGTCCATTCACTTTAAATTACGCCCCCTGATTTTGTTTACAAAATCTCAGTGGTTGTCCTCAATGTTAAGTAGTTGTTCCGGACTGTTCCTACTGTGCCCAGACAACATAACTGTCTGTTGGTATCCAGTCCTTCGCAAATGAAAGCCTGTTTCTGAGTGCTTTATTAGTTTTGAGTATGTTTTCTAGGAAATAATATGGTTCAAGAAAATGGGATCAGCTTATATTGTCATGGTTACCTCTTCAGCTCTATGACATAATACATTCCCATGATTCCTTGTGACACCCTTGAAAGACTTCATGAATAGCCTGGAGTGTGGACTGATAGTCTATGCGTGTGTGGTTTTGGGAGCACATTTGGAGTATAGGGTTACATTTTAGTAGGCTACTTTTACTAACTATGTAGTCTTACCCCCACCCCCGCCCCCCTGCTGTGGCACATTCCACAGCTTTAGAATCTACCCATTTTAATTGGCATGCATCAGTGTGCTGTCTGTGTTTAAATCAGCCACTGAGGTTGTGAAATGCCCCAATCAAGCCCAAAGAGCTCATTAAGTTGTAGTGTTTTAAAGAACTTATTTTACGAATCACACAATTCCAAATGACACGCTACTACTTTTTAATTAAGAATAACCTTGAATGTTTTGAATTTTCTTGACTAATGTTTTTTTTTTTTTTTTTTTTTTTTTTTTTGCATGTTGTAGGGTCCCTGTTTGCTCTTCACTTAAAAAAAAAAAAGGCATACAAAGTTCCACACCTCCGCCCTACAACATCTTAACTTCTTTAATTTGATTAGAGGCCTACTCTTTCCCAAGCCTTGTCTTCTCTTTTTCTATCCTTGTCTCTTTTTTTCTCTCTCTCTCTAAGGTGCGGGTTTGTTTTTATTCCTTTGCTGCTGAGCACACTAGTTAGTTTTCCATAGTCAGTTAACATGTTCGTGTCTCCCATACTGTCCTGCTTTATATAGGACGCCGCCACTACAGAATGTTCTCCTTTTTTTGCCCTAGTTGACTGTCCCATGTTGACAAACTCTTTTTTTTTTCATCACCAAGAGATGAAGATGTAAACACACACACACACACACACACACATACCCCAACCTGTGCACCTGTTTACTTCCAAGCGTCAAAGTGAAGCAGTCATGTTTGACTTTGCAGCACTTTAGGGGGAGACAGAAGGATCCTGGGCATTCCATTATCTGAAACCAGTGAGTGGATTAGCTCGTCCCTCAGCTAGGCTTGCTGCAGCGCCCTAGCTCCGAGGGAGAAAATCCCTTTTAATCCAATATCTCCTCCTGTGTCCCGTCATCTTAAAAAGTTGGATGGCATTCTCATCAACGACAATGGCAAACATGAAAAGGACAATCAAAAAAAGCATCAGCGCGACTTTGTCTAAGTCCAAACTCATACATGCTAAAGGTCACAGGAACATATGAATACCCCTATACACACACACACACACACACACACACACACACACACACACACACACATATATATATATATATATATATATATATATATATTTTTTTTTTTTTTTTTTTTTTTTTTTAATTGTCTTACGCAGAATTTAATTTTTTGGCCAAAAGCATTGACAGATTGATGTGTTTGTAAGATATAACTATAACTATGTGATAAATAACAATGAAGGCCAAGCTGTTAATGTTATGCATCTTTTGAAAAACACATGCAGATGGATATTATATGTGTTCAAATATCCAGAAAGGACAAACAATATGTGTTTTGACAGTCTGGACAACGATGCCTTAATTATGAGAATGGTTTGTTGGAATAGTATGAACAATATCAGTGCTCTCTCATTTGTGAAATATCAACTGAGATTCAACATGTCATTGCTATTGTATAAAAATCTTGTTAGTGTGAATCATGGTCATTGTTTAATGTATTCTTTTTAAACTTTATTAACAAAGATTTGTTTTTCTTTTTGGGATAGAAATAGTAACTGACATGTTGACTACAGTAAAAGGAGACAATTGAGACCTATGCAAATATAAAAGACCTTCTAGCTCTGAATAATTTATCAGTCCCCCCCCCAAAAAAAACCCTCACAAAGCATGCCAAATAAGTAATCATCCCTGAATCACAAACACAGGTGATGTATCATATGCATGAGTTGCTTTATAACTTTAAAGAGAACAATTTGTCTTACGGAAACATCAATAAATTATGGATATTATACTATTGCATATTTGATCAACCAACTGTTGCCAGAAGCATTTTTCAGATGGCTTATCATTCTCTAAAGATTCAGTGTGGAGTCTTACAGTAGTCATAATAGTAAACACTGCCAAATGTATACACGCACACACACACGCACATGCGCCCATGCATACACACATAAGCCCACTCAAACACACACACACACACATACGCACACTCTTTCATGAATACACATGCATACACACATGCACACTCGCACACATACACAGCCACCAACCCACAAATCGCCTCACTGGATGCACACTTTGTACTCACATACACTCACGCATGCCCACACACACACACACACACACACGCATGCACTCACGAACGCACGCACGCACACTCTCGCGAACGCACGCACACACAGACACACACACACACGCACGCACACACGCACGCACACATACGCGCGCGCACGCACGCACACACAAACGCAAGCCTTTACTGTGCTCTGAATTGCTTTCCAGCAGGTGCAGTAGATTGATAGCTCAAAGGGAAAGAATACAATTAGAATGACAAATGGGTCTTCTGCACATCCCAGCTAGCACACAGATCTGTACCACTCGCCCATATATGGAATATATTATAAATATGTGACGTCACGCGAATCAATAACAGCATCCAAAAAACACAGCTGCAGCCTTGAAAACACACAGGGATTTGCTGATTCTGACAGAGTCATGTTTTTCCCACTAATGTACCACAACACAGGTGATAAAGGAAGATGAAAACAACAACAACAACAACAATAACAACAACAAAAACATTGTTAATACATATGAATGTTTGAGTCGACGAATTTACCCTTGCAATGTGTGCAGCATTTGGCATGTTTAATTTTTATTTCTTTTTTAATTTCATTTAAGATGTGTAATTCTGATGAGACCAACTGGGATGAACCATATGTACTATAGATGCATTTAATGAGAAATGAAAAGCTATTAAAACAAGTTTAAATCGTTATTATCTCTCATATGGGACTTCTGTCATCCTCATGTTGTGTCATAAAAGTCTTCAGTACATGAGAATACCAAAAAAATCTTTCCTCTTCAGATGAGTCTATGTGTTTTTTCCATGGAAGTAAGCACAGGAAGGCCATCATTTTTTTCAGAAAGAGGACAAAAGCCCCTCGGGTCCAATTTCAAGAAGCGTTAGCAGGTGTAACACCCCCCAACACACACACCCCCACCCAAAAGGCCTTTCCGATGCCAAGCCACAGCAGTGACCAGATCCTGCATCCTGCTTCGGACCATATGGTAGAATATGAATTATCTTTGGCATAGAGAAAGTCTATGGAAGGGTCCTGCAAGTGACCCTTTGGTCCACGCTGCCAGTCAGCAGACTTCTTTAATAGATTTGGACTGCAACCAGAACACTCTGAAGGGGCTCCATTTCATTGGACTTGGTCAAGAAATCCTGTCTTATCCGACCATTCACGTGACCCAACTGAGCTGTCAGTCAACTTGACGAGCTGTGAAGTTCACTGATTGGTGGAGCAAAAAAGGAGCTGGTAAATGAATGGTCAAGTACAAATAAAGATAAACAGAGGGAATAAAGCCCATTTGGAGATTGCTTTTTAATGATAGCTTCATTGTTGTCGTGCCAGTCACTGAGTAAGTAATTGCTGGCAAATCCGGTCTCCTGCATTTCAACTGAATCTGATTTTGAATAGAGTCCATTTTAAATAGAGTTGAGTGCAAACTTGTCATGGAATAATTTGCACTCTCAGGCATTAGACATGTGATTAAAGTCAGTGTATTTACCCAATGAAAAGACAATGATCTTCACTTCATGCTGCAAACTCCTAATGGTAATTAATGGTAATTGTCAAATAAACTGACAAAGAAGGAGAATAAATTAAGTGTAATGTCAGTGTATTAAGGAGAAAAATAAATAAATAAATAAATAAAAAATTTAAAAAAACCTGGCCTTATTTCAAACTACCATTTGCATGTGTGTGTGTGTGTGTGTGTGTGTGTGTGTGTGTGTGTGTGTGTGTGTGTGTGTGTGTGTGTGAGTGTATGTGTGTGTGTGTATGATAGTGTTTCTTATAGAAAAAAGGGACAAACGGGGAAAAAAAAAAAAAAAAAACTTCCATTGTGCTTCCACATTGTGCTTCATCTGTTCTTTGTCTTCAGTGGATTCCTTTTGAGTGGGCACTTCCGACAACATTGACAGCCGAGGATGATCTTAAACCAGCTGTTTTTTTTTTTTCTTCTGCAAACTAATTACAAAGTATAATTGACTAATATTATTACTCAAATGAATCATTATTAAAACAACAACACATTCAAGACAAAATTAATTCTGTCAAAATATGAAGATGTCTTTAGTACTCTGTCTCACCAGTGTTATGGTGTTAGAATCTTAAAAATTTAGAGAAACAAGCTGTTCTCCCATTTTACTTAGCTGTACTGTACTTTGCAGTTTAGCATTGCATCTGGAAATCCACAGTCGGCAGTTTGTGGTATGTTAGAGTTGCATTAAGCCACATTAAACAGTACTTTAAGTCACAGTGCAAAAGTAAGTGCATCTGTATCCAACTCATTATTGTAAAACAGCACTATAGTTGTATACGGAGGGGTTCGAGTCCACTAGCTTCAGAGATACATAGTACTATACCACAGAAAAAGGTAAGTTTCTAGTGATCAAAGTATCCTTTTCTTAATATGTGTATATATATATAGATATAGATATAGATAGATAGATAGATAGATAGATAGATAGATTATACTGCCAAATGGCTACATAGCGACAAGTGTTTTGCGCTTATCAGGTAACTGGATGTTTATCTAGTTTTGGATAGAATGTTTGCCATGTGGTTTTGAGGAAACAAAAAAAAAAAAAGTTACTTGGATAGTTTGCCAACAAAGGGTTTACAGGGTATTTGTAACAGTTCAACATGTTTAATAAGCTGCAGCTTAGTTGAGATTTAACCATTTGTATATACGCTGCTGAACATTAGAATACTCAACAAGATTAATGATATGGTTTGCTAATTGTTTGTTGAATATGTGTATATACATTAGGATATTGAACATTTTTTATAGAATAGGTTGACCTTAACCCTAACTCTAATCCCAACCCTAACTGCAGTTCAAGTTCAACTAAACTATTCTGAAAATATGTAGGGATGTTCATGAATCGTTACATGTATTCTATAAACCCTCTGTGGGTGGACTATCCAAGTAAAGAGTAACCAAAAAAAAACAACAAAATTGCTGTTGGTATACCCTTGGCTGGGATGGTGGTAGAGGGGGTAAAATTCCTTATATTTCAAGTCTACCTCTTGTTTTGAAGTGTATCTTTGTCTTTGTGTGTGTGTGTGTGTGTTCTGAGCGGTGTGAAAAACAGTGGGGAGACTGTTCTTGCAGCGCCGCCAATTTACATAACACCTGGCCACCGATAAAGTCCAGCTGCTCTAATACAACACACACTTTCTTCTCTCTCTCTCTCTCTCTCTCTCTCTCTCTCTCTCTCTCTCTCTGTCTCTCTTTCTCTAACCTTCTCCTCACCCTCTCTCTCTCTCTCTCTCTCTCTCTCTCTCTCTCTCTCTGTCTCCTTCTCTGCCTCTCTCTCTCTCTCTCTCTCTCTCTCTCTCTCTCTCTCTCTCTCTCTCCTCTTGCAGGGAACAGAAAGGTGCTTACGAGAAGAAATAATTAAACCAAAAGCACTGCGCTAGCTGCAATCCATTTTCTCCCAACAGATGGGCAAACAGGCTAGTTTTTTGCCCTGCAAGGTTAGTGCACAACGATGTTGAACGAATACGCAAGCGACAGTGCACAGATCAGCTATTTGTTTTTCCTGGGGTCAGGTCTGCGTCATGGTGTGCTCTGCTGTTGTTATTGGCTTTTTGGGATAGAGCGTGGAATTGCACATTTCTGGGGCTGCAGGGCCAGTGGATATTACATCCTGTCTTTTTCCACTGGCGTAAATTTCATGCTTATCAACTCGCCCCTGACTTTCAGGTAGTGAGGGGTGGACTGATTTTGGCCATTTTCCCATCTTTATAATTGTTCTGGGAGCAACTTCCCCAACTGCAATCCCTAACATTTTTTAAGTGAAATATCAAAACTGAATTAATAACACCAACTGACCTCAGATCAGCAAGGACAGATCTCAGATGATTTAGACTCAACAATTTATAAAAAAAATCTCTGTAGATCTCGTTTGGGGGGTGGCTGCGGTTATCAGCTTTTCCTGCTACAGTTTAATTGTCTTTAAGCCAGGGTTTCTAATCTATGTCATCAGTACTCTCCAAACAGAACTTTGTTTTATTCTACCCTGCACTGATTCAGCAAGCCGAGACACTCAGGAGGCTGATGATTGGTGGTCCAGCTGAGTCAGGAGTATCAGTGATGAGTTGGAACAGATATGCGGTCAGGTGGGTTCCTAATATATACTGTTTTATTCCTCCAGCAAAGTCAAACTTCCCACCCGACGATATAGCAATATGGCTACTGTTTATTTACTGTTTTAAATCAACATGGGTGAATATCTAATCAGTTAAGTGCAGAGGTCTCCAATGACACTGCTGTTCCTTGTGGAAAGATAACGTGGATCTATGTGACAGGGTGGACTAGCTGCTTAAAATGGGCAAATTTTCCTGTAATCCCCTTACATTTTTCTCAGTTCTACTAAAAAGAAAAACAAACAAACAAACATTCAAACAGAAAGATGGACAGACAGACAGACAAGCAGGCAGACAGACAGACAGACAGACAGACAGACAGATAGATAGATAGATAGATAGATAGATAGATAGATAGATAGATAGATAGATAGATAGATAGATAGATAGATAGATCAAGATGAAATTCTACCTCACTGTCTCAGTCTGAAGTCACAAAACTCTTTTCTTTCTTTAAAGAAAAAAGAAAAAAAACAGAGGAGAACAAGAGGTCAGCCGTGTTCTGATGAGAAGAGAAAGAGGAGGAATATCTGTAACAGAAAAACATGATGACTTGGGACTTTTCCTGTGCAGCATCTCAGGTGACGATACTTTTAATTTCATTTTTTTCTCCTCCCTCATGGCAGGATCTAGAGGGGGGAAAGGAAAAGGGAGAGAGGAGGTAGTGGGCCCAAGGGCAGAGGCGTGATCCACCGCTCCCATCAACGATAGCATTAGATAAGGAGCATATCTGCACAAGATCTTTAACTGCTTCTACATTTGTGTCTGTCCTTGGCTCCTCCACAAATCAGAATGTGTTTCCTTGAGGAATGTTTCCTTCGCTGTCTTTGACAGCGGAATGAGACAGGAGTCACATACAAACCCTCCAGGCCCAAAACTCTTCTTTTATCATCACCAGTGTGAAGATTTCTAGTGGTTTCTTTTCTTTTTTCTTTTCTTTTCTTTTCTTTTCTTTCTTTTTTTTTTGAACATCCAGGTAAAAAAAACAAAAAACAAACAAAAAAAACGACCAATTGCAACAAAGACCAAATCTTCATATGATTCAGCATTAGTACTATCACATTTGCTGTGTCTGAATTCCCGCCCTACTCATTACAAAAAGTGTCTGGTACACAGAACACTCGTTAGGGGATACGGGCAGACAGCTGCTGATACATTTCAGACACTATCTGGATGTTACGCTGCTACATAATTATGCGCCGGAAATTTGTATTGTATTATTTCTGTTTCATAAACAAATGCCATAACATCTGCATCTGATTGGTCTGTAAAGACTTTCCTGCTTTCACGAGACAGGTTGCAATGCATGATGGTCTTAGTCCATCAATGTAGGGTACATCGGTTGTACCCTACTTTTCACAATGCGTTGTGGGATACTTTGAGTGCACTATACAGGGTATAACAATTTTCACTCCACATTCAGACAGCACTACAAAATAGCAGACTCACTATATAGTGCCCTATATAGTGAGCAGTGAGCCGTTTCGGACACATCAGTTATATATTGTTTCATATTCCACATACAGAAATGCCTAATTTCTTGAATCTGCACAATTTTGGTTGTAATGCCATTAGAAATTTCTGTTAACAGTACCTACTTTGTACCTTGAGTATGTTTAATCAGAGGTTTATTGATGTAAGCCCCTACATCCTTCTGTCTTAATCCTGAGGGCTAACTGATATCCAACATAATATTGAAGTGCACTTTAAAATTTGAGATGACTTGCATTAAATGATTATTAATTGATACTAATTAGTGGTTGAGTGGGCATGCAGACACCTACAAAATACATATGATCTAAAGTATATTAACTTTAGGTCATCATGCTGTTGCAGTTATTCACCTAAATATGTTAAGCAGACCATGGAGAAAAGAGGAACAGGTGTTGTTCACCTAGACTTCTTCAGCTTCCTGTCCCTCTTTCGTGCTAAGTTATATCTGATTTGGGAGGGGCGAAGGGGGGGGGGGTGTACATGAAGATCTCTTTACAAACTTTGGCAGTCACAGGATCCCAAGGTATATTGAAGCCAGTTTCCAGACACACCCCCCCCCCCTCCACGCACGCGCACACACACACACACACACACACACACACACACACACACATCCCCCTCCAAAATGGAGCATGCCTGGGCACAGACAACAGAGAATAACAGAACACACATTTGGCGGCAGGTGGCCCATTTGAAAGCAGTGGAATAAATTCTTGGAATCATTTGGCACTTTCAAGGACCATTACGCTGACACGTTTGTCATCGCGTTACATCCTGGAGCATGCCGAAAAATCAAGGTTATTAGAGGGAAAAGACCCAACCCGTAAAATGTTATGCATATCAATAAATAAATACATACTAATACTAAATGTGTGTGTGCACGTTAGCGCGCTCTCCCTTTCAGACTTTTCCATTAGGTCAGCAGATTCAAAGCAGCTCTGGATCCTCTCTGACAATAATGAGGGTGGCAGTATAAATATTCAAATAAACATTAGGTTGATGGAGGAAAAAAAAAAAAAACACTCGCCCTTTGCTTCTGCCCCCATTCTGAGTGGATGAGGTCGCAGTCGTCTCATTAACAGACTGTGAGGCATAACTCAGAGACAATTGGCAGTATCAACAGCGTTACTCACTGGAGAAAGGAGCAAAGTTGACCAAGGACTTGCTGAAGTAACTCACGCCCTCTGATGTGTCACAACAAATATATTCATAGGTTGATTGTTTTCTTGGCTGTACTTCATCCACCTCCAGCCTTTCAAAACTCTGATATTTAAGCCTACGATGCTGAGCTATGCTTTTCCTTTCATTTTTTTTTTTTTTTTGGTCTCCTCATTTTTTTCTCAACAAGCAAACAAAGGCAGAAGAATTAGTCACCTTGTGCTTTGTCAAACTGATGTAGTGGCCCTTAATTGGAGCTGGGCCCTCTGGGTTTGAGCTCAGTCAAACGGGGAGCGCTCGACCCCGCATGGAACCCCGCAAGGTCGGCCTGCCCTCCCCTTGCCATGTTCACCCAATAGCCTCATACATCACGCGCGACACGCCGAAAATTAATGTCAGACGGAGCATCCGGAACTCTCCGCCAGTGGTGACCCAGCTCTGTGGCCGCACTAATCACCGATATGAAGATTAGAGAAGAGTTAGACAGAGAAAGAGAGAGAGAGAGAGAGAGAGAGAGAGAGAGAGAGAGAGAGCAAGATGACAGCTACTGGAGGGCAAGCAGACCAGTCACAAAACCTCCCACACAGTTGTGGTACAGACTGTGATACACTGGGGTGGGGTATAAATAAAAAACTGCAAAACTAGCTTTAAAACTGATAGATAAATACCTTGGCTTTTTTGATTAACTGTTGGTTCTTAATTATTCAAATATCCACTGTCTCCAGAAGTGAAGGAAAAATGACATTATTAAAAATGTATTTATTATTAAATTAAACTGACAAATGGATACTGTTGGTTTTTGACGGCAGCATTATTGACAATTAAAAAAAAACAAAAAAATGGTGTTCGTGCAGCAAAGTGCTTCTGTATTCAATTAAAATCTAATAGTGAGTAAGAAATAAAAAGGTAATAGTTATTCTCTCTCTCTCTCTCTCTCTCTATTTCTTTCTCTCTCTCTCTCTTTCTCTCTCTCTCTCTCTCTCTCTCTCTCTCTCTCTTTTTTTTTTTTTCTGGACTAATTGCTAATTGCACAGTTGCATTTTGGCTTCTGAGTCTCTGCTGATTGTCATGTACATGACTGAATGAGATAAATTGGGAGAAAAGTCCAAAAATCATTCTCTTACTGTTACCGCTGTAACTCAGTTAATTTGGAATTTTGCCCTAGGCTTTGGACTTATTTGAGAAGAAGAGGCCAACAGCATATCTTTGATGACTTTGTGATTCTTCACTTATGAGAGAGATATGATTAGATATCATTAAAACACTGTTATCCAACTCACAGCTTATGAACCACCTGCAGTTTGTGATAGATAATAAAATAAGACTGCCTGGGAATTATAAAATTACCTTAGCAAGTTCCATTATCAGCTCCTAGTAATCGCCCGCTAGTCTCACATTTTACTCTTCTACCTATCAGAGTAATCTAACGTCGGCAGTTTTGAAGTTAAATAAAAGTAGCCATCTAAACCCACATCATACTATTCATACGAGGACCTAGCTCTCTGGCTTTGTCAAATTTGACTTACAAGCTCTCAGTCATAAGCAAGCTGCTTATGATGAATGGCTGGATAACAACATGTAGCAATCAATTTGGTTTGAATCTGTGTACAAGAATGCACAATGACTTACACTGAGTGCTAAGACCCAAATAACTGCCAGTCACAAGTTCAAATAATACAATAGCTCTGATGACTAAATGAACTAAAAAGGTCTTGAATCATATTATTTATATAGGCTATTACATGATGGCTGTACCACTCAGACGAAAATAATGAAATGAGAGTGTCCATGACCAGAGATTGGGTTTAGCATGTAGCTGAAGCGATGAACTTCTCATTAAAGAGAATAAAAAGTTGTAAATTGTTGGCTGAGAGGGTTTAATGAACAGTTCAGGAAAGGTCTCAGTTTTTAAATAGCACGTCTCCAACTCAAAAAGGTTCAGACACCCCCGGGTCCCTTTCTGGAGTTTTGTGGAATATGATCTTACTGGTTTAACTATTGAGAACTTCATTCAGTTTCCTCCCACTATAACACTTCTCTGTAATTGGGGTGTTAATGCCAGACATGGACAAAGTACACAACCCCATTACTTGAGTCAAAGTATAGATACTTCTAGTCAAATATTACTCCAATACAAGTAAAAGTTGTTCAATTAAATTTAAATTAAATTTCAATTCAATTAAAATTAAATTGAGTTAAAGTACTGGAGTATTTGCTTTTAAAAATACTGAAGTATTCAAAAGTAGATTTTCTTTTTAATGTCAAAACATTGTTGTATTGTTGCCACAATGCATTTACAGAGCCTAATGACTCTGAAACAACCTACTGAATGTACTGCCTTGCTGGTAGAACCTGTAGGATAAAAAGCTCGTGGAATATGCTACAAAGCCTATAGAGACACAGTTGAATCAAATGCTTACTCTATAAAAGACAGTGTAAAGTTTCAGTTAAACAGGCCCTAACTCAGATTGGCCTTAAAAGAAAAAATACATCATTACGTTGTACGCTAGGTTAATTTTACATCTACTACATAGCAGTGCCTGAAATGTGAAACAGCTGGATGACCCTTATCACCCCCCGCCCCCCCGTCTTATTGGGTTTATCTGAAAAGATTAAAACATATATTTCTGAAAGGACTTTTGTCAGTAACATTAACCGCATTTTTTGGTAGCTAACTATTAGTATGCATCAGCAATATATTCACACAGAACCCGGTGTTATGTCCCAAATGGTTTCCAAGCTAACTGGTTTCTGTAAGTGTTCACACGCTGTGTTAACAATAGCAGTTGTGGTCTGCGTTTCTCACCAGATTCATCACACACTCACAAACATAGCCTATTAACTGCGATTTTCAAGTCGCATCTCATATCTACTGCAGATATGATTTTAAGTGAGCAGTGAGCACAACATCACAGCCACGTACGAGAAATGTTTGGCGAACACAGCGCGCGAATGCGTACGGGAAGCAGTTAGCTTGAAAACCAGTTGATTTCAAAAATCTCAAACATGGACTTAAGATATGGCCATGGGTCCTCTGGTGAGGAACCTTTATTGTTATCATCTTTATCTGCCGTAGTAACAGCCATTAGTAAGACCGCCAAGTTCAACTGTCAAAAAAATGAAGCACGCCTTTGACTGACAGCATAGGAGTAGTTTACCGTGATTGTTTTTTTCTCCTGTGATGAACACAATATGGATAATTGCATTTTAGAGAAGAAAATTCATCCGCTGACTTCAAAGCTATGCCTCAAAGTAATGAGTCATGAGAACCTTCGTAGAAATATAGTGGAATGAAAACTACAATATTTGTCTTTCAAACGTAGTGCATTAAAAGTCATAAGTTTCCAAAAATATAACACTCAAGTAAAGTATAGATACTCAAGTAAATGTACTTCGTTACTGTCCACCCCTGGTTAACGTTAAATACGACCTCCTTCTATCCCTAAAACACATGTTTCTTTCTCATTGCCACTGAAATTCAAAACAGAAGATTTCCAAAGTAAAAACCACAGACACAACGAACAGGAAAAAAATGGAGATTTAAACACACAGTACCAATAATAATGCCTTCATATTTCAACATGTTCACTTCATAATTTATGCAGTATTTCAGAAATACAAACATGGTTTGCTTATGGAATCTACAAACGCTAGATGGGCTGCGCAGAGTATATATATATATATATATATATATATATATATATATATATATATATATATATATATATATATTAAAACAAAGTGTAAAAGAGATTCTGTGGTGATACTGACTGGGATAGATCTCTCTGAAATGTATGTTTCATTAGAAAAACTGTATTAGAAATAAATGAAACTCCATATCCCTGAGAGAGATCATTTGATCAAGTCATTTCTTCTGAATGGCACACAAGCAAGGATTCCAATGGCTTCACCAGCCTGTGATTTTATTACATGGCATAAAGGTAAAAA
>NC_044503.1:22054483-22106983 GCF_902362185.1 Chanos chanos
TGTACTCTTTCTCAGCCCTGTTATTTAAAACTACTGAGTTTCACCCAGTTTGATATCCTGTTTGAAAATAATTAATAATTACAATTAAATTAATTACTAGTAATTGTTTAGATGATCTGACCTGATGTGTACAGTGCATTAGTGAATTTTCAGTTGGTTCGTCTCATTGGATCATTTACATGTTTCCAAAAAAAAAAAAAAATGTTCAATTTCTATACACAAACCAGTTCTGGTCCATTAACATAGTTTGCCTTGTTTGCTATGCTAATATAATTTTCGCACTCCTTTCAAGTCCTATCCATGCTTGTTTTGAGAGCAGTGGTTCTCCTCTGATGCTACTGAGAGCTCCTAACAGCTGCAGTCCCCAATGGTTGGTCATCTGCCTGTTAATTCTCACAGAGCGTGCTGTGCCAATTGGGGGGATATTGGGATGTTGGATGAAGGGCTGTCCAATCTACCTAACCACAGTCTGTTAATTCTTTACTTCTGACTTATGTTCCTCCTCTGAGCATGATTTGATCTATTAGAAGTCATTTCATCTCAGCAAGGGTAAAATCAGTCTATTTCTATCATGTTGAGAGCGACTGAATTGGCTAAATTTAGAAACCGCCGGAAATGAGAGAAATTTGAGTTCGAGCCGTTCCAGGAAAGACGAAGTAGATGAAAGAGGAGGAGGCAGCTTTTTGGTGGGGAGAACCATCACTTACCATGGAAGATAAGCTCCGTACATGTATTTGGTCAAGAAACGCACACCAAGTCAGTGCGGGGGTGCAGCGGAAAAGATGGTTGCCTACCACCATGGAGACCCAAGGGTGCGTCCCAGTAGTGGTGTTTCTGGTATGGCCAGGCAAGTGCACAGATGTAATTGGCTGTGTTCATAGGTGAGAAGACAGCAGGGGATAGTCTCCCTGTTGCTGCAGTAGTGACTCACACTGTTTGGCCGAGGGTGGTGGACGGTTCTGGGGAGCATAGCATGGACCTCAGCATGTTTTACAACTTCCTCTACAGCCTAGCTCCATATACCCATTTAAAAGAAAATCCAGTTGGAGACATATGAAAGAATTATGCAGAACTGGCATAACACTGAGACTGCATGCTTCATTGGCGATAGCTTTACTTCAACAGATCAGGTTGACTAAATGGGAAAAGATTACTTTTAATTTACTGTAGCGAATGGTGCTGGTTTAACATGCAAACTGCGTTATATTGAAGAGGAGGCATATTTTCTTTTTTTTCTTTTTTTTTCCAAGTAAATCCAAGGAACTTCTTTTTAATTTTTAAAATTTTTTCTTATATATATATATATATATATATATATATATATATATATATATATATAATTTTTTTTAAGTGTATCTATATACCTTTTTCCTCCATTAAGTGCTGGTCATCTAGACAGTACCAAGACACCACTATGATGAGTAGAGTGCAAGTTCAGTGTAGATTCATTTATTGGAGATCCACTGAATTTACTGGAGATTTAATAGAGGGCATTTTGATATTTTCTTTTTCTTTCTTTCTTTTCTCTTCTCTCCTAGAAGGCTGTGAATAACTACTTGCTCTTCTGTTCTATAGTATTTTCACTTTACACCCTTGAATAGTTTTGTATTTACTCTGTTGCTGGCTATATGGTATCTTGTGCAGAGCTAGTTCATCAGTGTTGATTTAAGACAGAAAGTGTTCAGCTAACACTGGGACTGTACATGATTCCAAATGGACCCATATCTACACTCTTAGTGTCAAATTTTACACTGGTGAGTTGGCTGTGTAGCTCTCAGGATCTGGCCATGGCAGTCCTTGTCTCTGCTTCTCTGAACACAGATGCACTCAGAGAATGATTATAGTTCCCCAGCCCCAAACAATCAATCCACTTAATAAATGATGGCCCTGCCATTTATAAATTAAGAACCAGGACTCCATGCGTTGAAAGTAACTAATGACAAGTGACTCACTGTGCTCTGACAGAGTCTAATTACATTTATCATTGCCAAGGTATCGTAAGATGATAAACAGTTACATTTTAATTAGGAGTTTTCCAATAATAATGTTTCCTCAGTAACATCGTGGAGGTAAGAGTGAATACGACGGGCTAATTTTGTTGACTGATGCGAAATGCAAACCATGTCTGAACGGCAGAATGTTAAGTTGTGACACAGCCTAATTGAGCATGCTTCATTCTTTGGGAGGGAGTTGTAATTTGGGAAAGGAATATGGGGTCAGACAAGGGTTAATTGTATACCTGACTCTGGAGATCCACCCTGGGAGAGTTGTCCTCCTACGCCTCACCCTCTCTCTCTCTCTCTCTCTCTCTCTCTCTCTCTCTCTCTCTCTCAAAAAAAAAAAGAAGAAAAAAAACACATCCTTCACTCTATCATGTGTCTGAAATTAGTCCACTGACCCTCTTTTCCAAAGCATGTCTTTTTTTTTTTTTTTTTTTCACCACACATTTGACCCAATAACCGGCTCACCCGCTGCCAGATGGTGTGGAAACACACCAGAAAGTTTTCTCTTTGCCAGTTCAAACCCAGCACCTCCATCTAAACATCCAGATCCTGAGCTGCTAGGGCCCACCTCTTTCTTTCTGTCTTTCTTTCTGTCTTTCTTTCTGTCTTTTATTTATTTTTTTATTTATTTAAATAATGCAACTGGAGACGCACAAGGGTAGGTGGGTAGGGGTTGGAGGACAGGAGGAGTGCGGGGTGGAGTGTTTGTCTGGCTTCCTTGACACAGACAGATGGAGATGGAGCCGACAGATTTACGGGTAGAAGCAGTTTATAGAAACACCTTCAGAGGGGAATAGGGAGAGACGCTGCGCTGAAATCGAGGACTCAGGTTGGAGCCATCAATCTTCTCCGAGTCAAGCTGGATCAGACAATAACAGACTCCAGGGCTTGCTGTTCTAGGAGTGAGGTGGGTAGGTCGGTTAGCGTCGGCGGAACGTCTGAAATTAATACACCATGCTGCCTAGCCTCTATTTTTGGCCTCTAGTTTTTGTAGGGACCTCTGCTGTTAGCATTCCCATGTTCTTTTTCTAGCCCCTCGGTTGCCTAGTGGTCATCCGTATGTAGATACGTTCTATTCTGTCAATCACCGTGCTGAAATTGGGACAGCCTCTGCATTGCAAGGCAGTCACTGGAAAACACCAGTCTGCTTACACTCAAGAGGAGATGGCTATCTCAGCATCTTATGCAGCTCTTTATTTCAACCCTAAGCCCTGTATGAACCAAATTTCCTTTTATCAAAGACTTTAACTCTTGGTTACTATGAGAGCACTGAGGTTTTTTTTTTGTTACTGACAAAAAGCATGCAAATTCTGCTTGACGTTAGTCTGTAATCTAACCACTGTGCTTATGGATGCGTGACAATAAAAGCATTTAAAGAAAACAACTTCTCTTTAATTAAAACAAATGATGCTAATGAGGTTAGTGCTGTGAAAATAAATCCACAGCCTCGTGGGGCCTTGTCTTCTGGGATGGGTTGGAAAAGAATAGCTCCAAGAAACAGGTCCAGTCCAGAAAATCAACATTAACTTTGCCAGAAAAAATGAGAACCACACAGATGGTTGGAGGTGAAGAATTAAATGCAGTATACTTTGTATAGTTCAATGGAGGGAAGACCACACAAGTTCAAATTTTTGGAGGCTGATCTAAGCCTGAAGCATCCTCGTAGGTGTATTCATTGGAAAAGTACAATGTTATGAATTTCAATGAAAGCTATTTGAATTATGGTTAATTATTCAAGCAATTTTGACTAACGCGATTCCTGAATCAAAACAGAATCTCTTTTAAGCCCATAAATTGCAGACTTTTAGACCAAAGACCTCATTTGAACCCAAACTGCTATAGAAACCCAACTGTGGTATTATACACAAAAGTAATGCCAACATATTACACAATCCTATTTGTTCATTTGTAAATGTAATGTCCTCTGTATTTAACCCATCCAACACACCAATAGTGAACACACACACACCAGCAGTGGGCAGCATTCCTTGCGCCCGGGAGGCATTGGGGTTAAGTGCCTCACAGCCCTGAATGTCAGTCTTGGGAATCGAACCGGCAACACTTCAGTCATGTGCTCGGTTTGTAGATTGTTTGACACCCAACTGTAAACCAGAAAAAAAAAAAAGAAAGAAAAAAAAAAACACTAGTCATTTGGAGGGGGGCTCACACTTTCCTGTAACTAAGTAACGAACTAAGTAATGGAGTGCACAATGAAGCAGCTGCAAACAGGAATGGGGTGTGTGTGGGGATGGGGGGGGGGGGGGGTCAACTGGCACACCATTATCCCTGGCGGCATGATTTATGTAGCATCCTTGCCAGGGTGAAGTGACATTTTTAGGGAGGACCTGGCTGCGTGGAAATCCATAGATGTTAATGAATACATTTTGCCAGCAAGGGAACCATGGGCTTTTCCTATGGGACTCTCTAATGCTACATCTGGGAGAACAAGAGACTGTTAGTGGCCTGTTCTGGCACTGATGCATCTCAAATTGTCACCCATGAATACTCAGCTCTGTTGAATTTGTCACGACTTATTTAATTCAGTCTTTACCTCCTCAGGTGAGACGGGAATTAGACCTATGTTCACTGTGAATGTTGAGCCCTTAACTAGCTATTGCCTATATTTATTAGGTGTATCATTTTCATCCATTGGTATCTATGCTAGTTTATTTGTTGTCTACAAGCCCATTCATTGTAGTGCTGCAGAAACCTTCTATACAAGAGTGCAGTTTCAGTGGATAAGCTAGTTACCTCTGCAACACACATTCATAAATGTCATTCAAGGTGTGGATATCCAATTGGAGCTAATGTACCAGTAGCATAGTATGACATGAGAGTACACAAGTGCATGTCCATGAAGTCTAATACCTAATTTGCATATCAATGAATATTCATGAAGTTGCACATCAGTCGTTGGAGTATAAATTCCTTATTACAGTTATTGGAAATCAGGAGAGTGGTGCTAGTTGTCATAAAATGGCCCAGAGTAGCGAGGTTAGTGTGCATATATGCTAATACTATCCTCACACTGACATGTCATTTGTCTCAGAAGACAATGCAATAACCAAAGATAATGTAATGGTTAGAGGGCACACTTTAGGACGCTTCGGTGACAAACGTTGATCCTTACTTTGTCATAAGCATGCGGAACATTCTTAAAATGTTTTGTGAGGATATGATATATTTTCATAGACACCATTTTCTGCTTTACATTTGCTAATAATATGACTTGACCACTATGGCACAGAAAGGCAACATGAGTGCCAATCAAACGAAACCTTCAGACAACATTCTTCATCTTCTATTAAAAAAAAAAAAAAAGAAAGAAAGGCTCCACATTATGCTTTTTTCTGGTTACTGACATGACCATTGTAAGATAAACTCTCAATGCATCAACCTGAGTAATTTCTTTTGTCAGAGTAGACACAGCTGTAGTCTGACCAGAGTTGGAACAGAGGAGGATGTTAGGGGACTTAGAGATTCTAAAACAAAATGGTCGACAGACACTTGGTCTGGTTGTGACTTTATCTAGCTTTATCTGACTTTATAAAACAGCCCCCTGTAACAATGGAGGGCATTGACTAATAGTAAATGTAGTTTTCAATAATTCTTTCTAAGCCATCACTGCTGCACTCCCCAACAATGAACATCATTTTAATTTGTTTGAATACGCACTACATGTAGCATATGTACTATTAACATATTCATTCTTAGTGTAGCACTTTACCAATACAATTTAGTTGTGGCCAATTCCTGAACACCTCCTTCCCCATCACTTACACATGTCTCACACCTACCAGGGAGGGTCACAGACTACCCTGTGTTCCCTTTGATACATTTGGGGTTGCCAACTGCTTCTTCTCAAAAGACCAATGGAAGGCTTCTCCGGGAAGCCATTATATTCAGAAAGGTTCATGAAATTCTCCCCAGAGTATAGCCTGCTGCTAATTTGCCACTCTAACCAATAAGGACAGTAACTATTGCAGCAACAAAGATTCAATCTCTGCTAGCTTTCTTCCCATGAACACTGCCAATTGTGTTTGTACACATGCCCAGCCAAGCCAGAAGCACTGCAGAGAGCTAAATTTGATTCCAAGATTATGTGGTGGTGTTATGATCTACTCAAAAGTCCATTTAAATTGTAACCTAAGAAAGGGTCTGTCACACATTTTTAGGCTGATGGACACTTCATTGATTTAGATTTCTTGAATTCTGACAGAGTGTTCCTCTGTAAGTCTATAATTGGCCTAAGGCAAAACGAGAGCTAAGCTGATCAAAAAAAAAAAAAAAAAAAAACAGGAGAGAGGAGCTGTAGGTCTTTTTGACATGTGATGGATTTTCCATCCACGTTTGTTTTTCGTGCTGTATGTCTTCCTGCACCATGTCAGTTGAATGTTTTTTTATGAGGAAATTGTATGACCACCCAAGAAACTTCTCATTCAAGAATACATCATTAACTGAAACTTCGAGAGGCTGCAAATCATTGTGTCTTATATATTGTACTATTTCAAGGAAGTGTTCATCAATAACTTTCCTACCTCTTTCAGACACTCAATCAGTAGAAGTGCTGAAGTTGATGAAGGAGGCTCTCACCTTCTTCACCCCACCTTAAACTGCCCCACCCAAGAAAGGATCACTGTTTTGCACAGAATGCCAATCTCAACCTTTTGCACTAAATAGCTTCAGCCTGGTCAAATATTCGATAAGACCAGCATTTCACAAACAGGAAGAGGACAAGGAGACAAGAGAGAGAGACAGAGAGAGAGAGAGAGAGAGAGACAGAGACAGAAAGGTGGGATGCTTACCCTCTGAGGTGATTTCTCTGTAATCCTATTATACTGGGTCACTTCGTCGCGGTCCAATTACGCCGTGCCACAGGAGCTGCCCGCAGCGTTTTTTGATGGCACCGGCTGATTCAGGCCAGGACAAAAGAAGAGAGTCGGGGATAAAGGAGAAGATCAAGAGGATATCTCTCTTTTTTTTTTTTTTTTCTCCTACGCTGAGTGGGAAGTTAGCTCACACTCCGCGCTCAGTGACCTGTACGATTGGTTTTTGCTCTCACCGGAGAAACGATTGGCGTTTCCGCAGTAGCCCCATGCGAGTTTCTCAGTGAACAGACTCAAGTGTCAATTCACTGGGAAAAATGGCAAAAATCTGGGTGATGATGATGATGATGATGATGATGATGATGATGATTATGATTAGTATTAGTTGTAGTAGTAGTAGTAGTAGTAGTAGTAGTTGTATGTTAAGAGTTCTAGACAAAGAGACATCTTTATTACAGTGTGATCACATTAACGTTACTGGTCAGAAATGGGATATATCCAGTAAAAATGGATATGAATATGTAGTGGAAGTTTGCTCCCTTTCCTTATGATTACTTCTGCCATTATTTTAGTGTAATTTCATATTTATCACAGGAAGCATGAGTGTAAAGACAGACTTTATTACTGTAGTAAATACTGTGTAGGTGGTATTTACTCTGTAATTACACATTTTAGGTACATTACATCACACAGTGTTAAATGTATGACTAGATCTCAGCTTATAGTTCACATTAAGGTTACATAGCATTGAACTAACTCAAATGCCAAAATGGACGGTGCAGCAAGCGTTGATAGCAGTAGGACTACAGGGTCTTAGCCACAGAAATCTGCCTTTAGCCTTCAGCAAAGCACTTAACCCAATAAGTTGTTCCAGGAATACTGTAAACCCTGAAATCCATGCCTCCACCCCTTCCCCACGGCGCGGATTACGGATGTATGGCTCAGGAGCAGGGTATAGCTGTTTTCAGGATTTTATCTAGCTCCGCCATATTTATGATTTTCTGCAAATATGTACTCAAAATTGTACTCAAATTATTTTTTAAGTGCTTTGAAATGATATTATCTGATGAATGTATAATACATAATAATAACACGCGAGCTTAAACAGTCTTTTGACTATATTTAAGAAAAAACAACATTAAGCATGAACATATCAGTTGAACGAATGGATTTTGACATGCATCTGCAGAGATGTGGGAGTCAGAAATATATCTTTTCTGCAGAGAACATCTGACTTATTAAAATAAATAAATGAATAAAATATTACAAATAATACATGAATTTTTCAGATTTATCACGCTGTTTTCAAAGCAAAAACACCATATAGATTAAGTCATTCATCTCCCGATTTTCAGTATTGATTTCCTTTGCATAGATTCAGAGTGTGAGGACTATTCCACATGGACTGGTCACAGGTTTGGCTGTTGTAAAATGTGTTCCTAGGGTCACTGGCTTTGCTGGAAGTTGTTTTCAAGCAATGCTTTAGCCTGTCATAAGAAAAAGGTTTTGAGAGAAAATGTTTTGAAACACAGTAGAGTTCATCAATCCATTGACCTTAACAAGACCGCTGGAGGAAAACTAGACCTGCGTAGGCAAAGGCCACTGACCATAATTCATAGTCTATGGTCTTTGGTCCTTTACTGCATATACACCCTGAGATCATCACCCAGCCTGCTGCTGCTCTTGTGTATGGCCAAAGAGCTCCGTTTCCATCTAATCAGAACGTAGCACATGTTTCCAATCTAAGACGGTAACACTGCTGTAAAGTGTCTTCACATGAATGTGCCAACTGATTAACTGAATGCAAATCTGGAGGCTTGGCCAACCCAAGGAGAAATCAATTCCTGCAATTCTCCCACTGAGGTTTTATTGATTGCTTTTTCTGATTGCTTTAGTGATTGAATAACTGATTGACTGATTGACTCATTCATTCATTCATTCATTCAAGTATGCCATCAAAACTATTCCTCTTGTCTGATTTTTATTTCCAACTTTAGAAGTGATTGCACATCATTTTAAGAGCATTTGGGGTAAAAGAATTTGAAGGCAGAAACTTTTAGAAACATTCAATGAATCACACAGATACAGGAGATAAACTCCCTCAAGTTTCCATATTTGGAATATAAAGGTTCCAGTAAATTGGTGGAACTGCTATGTCAAAGGTCCAGACTTATTATTCTACAAAATGCATGTTTACTAATAAATAAATAAATATATAAATAAATAAAAATAACTTACTAGCAGCCTTCATTTCTGAACCTCTTGAAGCAACATTGCCCATTTTCCCACCTCATAAATACTTTCAAGGTATTTGGCCACTGGCAACTGAAGCCTTAGCCTGTATTTTTCATTAAACATACATCAGGTGGGTCTCATCTGAGATTTGTTTGACATGGATGATTCTAGAAAACTTCACTATTAAGCAGACATCAAAATGTCAAAAACACATACACATTAAATATGGAAAGTTCACCCGCGTGTAGCCTGTCTAGAGAGTAGTGTATAAGTGGTCTTCACTGCCAACCAGTCACTGACTTTTGCCAAAACCAGTTCTACTACTTACATAACTTTTAAAATATTGTGTTGGTACCACTTAAACAATTCTAGATTTTTTTTTTCAAATGTCTGAGTGTATGCTTCTGTATGTCCTTCTTTTGATTTCGTTTAGCTCTTCAAAAAATATCTTACTCTGGTGATTCTTTTCAAAGTAAAAAAAAAAATAGTTCCTTGTGGATTTAGTTAGGCGTAAATAAATGTTACATAATAAAAGAAACTTTGGGCTGAACACGTTGAAGCTCAGCTGCTGGGTACGTTTTTCATCACCAGCTGTACGGTGGTATGAGGCTTTTATCCATCGTAGCATGTTTAAGTTGAGTTTCCACCTCAGTTCTTTGGGCTTTTGGGTGGAACATCAGAATAAACAGAAGCAGTTGCTGTTGTTGTTGTTGATACTTAATCCATTATGTGTCAAAGAAAAAACTCTCATCTCTCTCCCTGAACGCTGCTCAATTGGTCCTGATTGAACAGGCATACAAAGATGACACATTCTCTTTCTTACAGTTTTTTAGCATCTCGTGTCATATTACCACAATTCCATAGCTGAATGAAGATTTATGTTGTTTAATGGCCGATGTGTTTTTGAGCAAATTATATGCTTTTTTTTCTTTTTTTTTTTCCCATGAACTTGCCTCGGTGCCTCAACAGACGCATAAATCATAAAACAACACAGCTAAATGCTAACTAACTCTATTTTAGTCACTTTAGTCAGAGATCAAATCCTGTCTGTGCACATCCAAACCTGAGGTCATAACCCTTCTACCAAGATGAACCAAACAAAGAGTTTTGAGTTTATAGCACTGATTTTTTTGGAATTGTGCTCCCTTAATGGATGCTTTTTAAAAGTCAAACTGGGTGTCGGTTGTCCAATTCTGATTCAGCTCTCAGCTTGCTACACAAATTGCAAAACTTTTGCCTCATAAAACATTGCTGTCAATCATTCTGGACCACTTGAAAGTCTGGTCGCACCAAAAATATACAAAAGGTATTTCATTTCATACATTAATTCATCAAGTACTCTATTTTAAATCCCTCAACAAAACACTTAGCATAAATTCAGGGCATGTATTTTCAGAAAAATTAAATCTTAGAGTCCTTTGTGATTTAAGACCCACAGGTTCTGTTCCTGAACTCTGAAATCAGCATAAACAAATAAATAAAACTATGTGAGGATTATGTCAGTGGATGATGTCAACGGTCTAACCCTCACAAACGCTATGCCGAAGTTACAGAATGCAGATGGTCTTACTTACAGGGCATTTTATTCAAATCAGTAAAACATTGTGTGTGGTTACAGAATTAAATATAAATAGCTTAACAGAACTATTGGATCAATATTGGGCAACTACTGGGAGCAAGTTCGTTTTACCAGAGGTTTCTATAAAATGTTGTTGCCTCATTTCTGATATTGACCGTAGCTGCAACTTGTTTGTCTGTGGAGTATAACCAGCTGGAGTTAGCCTTGCTCTAGGTCTGATGAGTATTTGCTGTCCTTGTGTGTTGTCTTCTGGGCGATACTTTTTTGAGGGCAACTGACTCTCCCAAAATACACCTAAGTGTTTTCATATTGTGGACTGATACTGATAAAAGTGTTAATTATTTCAGATATACAGATTTTCAAAGACAATTCAAGCAAAATTCAAAACAACAACTTACCACTAACCTACAGAGAAAAAAAACAAAACAAAAACACAATTTCACATGCCAGCATTTATCATTCGTGTCACCAAAACCAGCATTCCTATGGGTAAATTTTGAGTACTCCACAAGCTGGATTTTAAACAAGGCCCTAAATAAGAATTTTCATTTTATTAATGGAGGTTTTTTCCCCCACACAATGACTCAAAGAATGATCTGAGGCAAGCCAATGCTTCAACAGGTGTAACGACGTCATCTCCTCCCGCACTGACTCCAGCCATTCAGCGGTCGGCTACACAACATCCTCTTCTCTTTTTTTTCTTTCAGATGGTCTCCAACTTCACAAGACAAGCTGGTTGATTCTTTCTGGAAACTGGACAATTCTAATCAGTTATCCCATAATGCTGTAGTCATTTTATGTAAAAATGATATTTACACTTTGACGTGCCTATTTGAGGGTGGGGGGGGGTGGGGGGGGGGGGCACCATGTAGAACAAAATTAAAACTGATCAATCTCTGAGCACTAATGAGTGCTAATAGAACCCAAAACACAGCTCAAGTTGGCTATGGCTAAACATCATTTTAAAGCCTTATTGTAGTTGATTAGCACCGAACAGGTAGCATCAACCTGTGGAGGTGACATTCCCAAATCTTTGTCTTAGAGAGTAATGCTCTGGCTAGACAAATTAAATATAGTGTATCCACAGGCACTAAATGAGCTTTACCTTGAAACCCTTGCATGCAGCATTTTGAATGTTTTTCATTGTGTTCCTGACTATTTTCTATGGATTGCCTGCTTCCTAAATTAACTAAATGGTACCACTTAGGCTTTAGTGGTATTAATTGCCTGCTTCTAACAGTGACATTTGTTGACGTGTGTATGAGTGAACGTAATTGTAACTTAATGCTGTCTATTTATAAATGAAGAGCGCAGGGCCTTTTTTTAACGCATTTTGGTGGTGGCCACTTAAGCCGTGTCGGCGTATTTTTATTTATTTGTTTATTTATTGTTTTTGCTTTTGTTTTCTAAGAAGAAAATGAATACGAATTAATACTCTCTGTTTAATGTATCAGGAGTGCTACCTCTGAACCCTTCTCTGAAACTCTGGGTTATTTTTAGTTTCAGAGAGCTTGAAAATATTTATAAGTTTTGTACTCATCAGAGTGATCTTGGCCTTCCCATGGTTCCGTGTCCCATTTAATTCAGAACATGCTCTGGTGTTAGCTCTCTTATCTGCCTTCTCTCATCACTCCTCTTCTTTTTCAGCCCTCCTTTTGTAAGATGAAGCACTTTCAAATAAGGCATTTGAACCAGAACACCTGCATTATGGGGAAACCTCAACATTTTTCACAAACTACCCAATTATTTATGTGCTCCGTACATAGGTTAAATATACCATCACAAGACATGGTGTGTGTAAGCTTTGTGTGAAGCATATGAAAAAATATGGAGGGATACTTTATAAGTCATGTAATGAGCTTAGTTCTTATTGTCATTAATATAAAGTGGTTGTACATTCCTTTTGCTATGGATCTTGACTCTCCCATTTTCTGTGCTGTGAGGCTCAAAATGAGAATTCCTTTTTTTTCCTTTTCTTTTCTGTTTTTAAGAAAGCAGACTGAGCTATGACTGTGTGTGTGTGTGTGTATGTGTGTGTGTGTCTGCAATAGGGGACATAAGCAATGGGATTGTGAAACACATTTTACGTTAATACAGTCCAGGGTTACGCACAGAGCCCATTACCTTGCTGAGAGATGAATCCATTTCAGCGGCGGAAATGAAAATTAAAATGGTTCCCACCCTTTTTCCTCTCTGCACTCCATGGACAACAAAATTATTAAGTCTTTCTACAAGCTCCGAACAGGCCAGAAAATCTTGTTGAACCGGAATTTGACATTTTCATGAAGATATTTGAAATTTTGGTGGGTATTGACAATGAACTTTTACTTAGTTTATTTCCTGCTGAGGGCAACACCAAGGACTGTAAGCTTCTAAACTCCAGAGGGAAGAAAAGATTATGTCATTCATATAACACTTTTTTTTTCTTTTGTTCTGTTTTTCAGGGGGTTGAAATGAGTACAATAATACAATGTTTCCCTAGCAGGCTTTTAAACAAGTCAATTGCTCCAGTGGGCAGAATTCTCCCTATCAATCCCTTCCGCCATTTTAGCCATGAATTCACGATACATTAAACAGAAAGGAGGGTGATTTATTGGAATGCTGTAATTACGCCCCAGAAGTGACTACACTCCCATCTTGCACCGGCAGCGTGGGTTGCAAGCTCTTTTTTTTTTTTTTTTTTCCTTTCCTTTGCGGTGGGCGAGACAGTCTGCAGAGTCTTGCCTTGCCTCATTAGCGTGTATAAAGCTGTGGCATTAATCAGCATTTCGCATGGCGGACCTGTACCAACGAAAGGAGGGGAAGAGGGGTGCTAATCCCACAACGCCTACATTTTATGAGCCCCACGTTAATACCGTGCTGGCTATTGTTTTAGTGGATGGGAGAGAATGTCTATGACCCTGCTAGCCAAGCAGCAGGGAGGGATGTTTATATTGGCTACCACCTTTTTTTTCCTCTCTCTCTTTCTCATAAAATTAGAGGCTGAGAAAGATGTTTTTCTTGCATTTAAAGTCCCACGTTGTTTAAGCACCGTTATATAACCACTATACAAGCACTTTGTCTTGTCTTTACAAGAACTCTGTTACACTAACTTTGCTCATCTGAACCTATTGCGGCAGTTAGTCGAGTTGCTATTTGAACACGTTTCAGAAATCCAGAGGCGGTCCTCATTCTGGCAACCACTTAAAACCACTGATGTCAAAAGTTGCATTTGGACCTTTCATCTGGTGACAATTCAATTCTTCATGTGTAAGTATTAGGGTCTTAGGAGACCTTGTAATACCTTACGTCAACCACTTAGTGCAATCTGTCAGCACTTTAGGAGAAGTCCGTCATTTCAAAAGGGAGTTTTTGCTGTTCAAGCAAACGGCAAGAATGAAGTGTGGGCCACATGCCGCACAAGCTAAAAAGGTGATATTATGTGTTATGCGATTTTGTTGTGAAACAGCAGAGGCTGATAGGAGACCAGTCAAATAGAATAACTTTTACCCATGTTTTACAGGGATGCTGCATCTCTAAACATAGTTAGTATATTTATGCTAAACTTCCATATTGCAGCAATTTTGTTAGCTTGCAAATTATGTCATTCTGCTATCTAGCAACCTAGCTTAATTTGTTTACTATTACTTTTTTAAAAGATATGTCTATGTGTTTTTGGAAGACACATTGTTTAGATGTATAGTTCAGGACAGAGGTGATTGAAATGCAGGTTTTACCTTAGAAACATATATTTTTGGACCATTAAATGAGCAATATGTAGAGATATATTGCAGGATATGCTTGCCATTGTGGATATTAAGATATCTCCAAAGGCTGTCCTGACCACAAAGCCTCATTAAAAACACAGCCACTGTAGTGTGGATATGTAAGGAACAATGATTATGACCTTAAAAGGCAGAGACAGACATTGAGAAGAAGCACTCGGAAGAGCAAAACGAAAAAGAAAAAAAAGGAAAAGGAGATTGTCCTATCTTCTTTCCTTTAACTCTGTAGATAGATGAGAAAGAGACAGGATTAATTTGGCCCAGGGCCATTGCACTGAAGTAGAAAAGGAGAGATTTCAGTAGAAAGAAAGAAAAAAAAAGTTTTCTAAGAGACTGAAGTTTTAAAGCATTGCTTGGACTCTGTATGGGTTGTACAACATGGAGAAATATAAAACGAATTGCCATTTCGTTGGCTGAAACTGGCGAAAACAGAGTCTTTCCACTGACTGCAATGAACCTCACAAAAGTACACAATTAGAGCGAGATTATGGTGATTTTGTCCCTGGAGGGAGAAAATGCTCTTGCAGCCACATGGGTATTTGTATGGGGTACAATTTTTCTTCTAAATTCTGATTTGATTGGTTTAAGCATTTCACGGACATTACAGGAAACAATAAAACTCTTTTCTATTCTCCTCAATATTGCGTCTGCTATTCCTGCCATTAAACATCTCTTCAGAACACCTCTCTCACCCACCCTCTCTCTCAGCTGTTCCTGGTGTGCCAATGCATTTTGCAAAAGAATTAAAGCTACACTTTTGGATGTACAGAATCTATAAAGGGGAGGGTGAGGACAGAAAGCGAGCTGTGCAATATGAACATAAAAATGAAAATCACATCCACAGAGAGCATTACATAATTCACCAAAAGAGGAGACATATTCAGATATTCATACTGAGAGACAATGAACCCCAAACCTGTTATCTGATATATCCTTGGGGGTTGACTAAAAGTCCTGGACATGAGGGCAAGAGGGAGTCACCTAAAATGATGGACAGTAAGTCCATCAGAAGTTCATCAAAGCAAGTTAAAAGTTTAAATGGTAATTGAACTATTATGACAATTCTTTTTCTTTATGGTTTGTAACCAGTGTAAGAAATATACACAGTTTATCACCCTTTTGTCATCTACCTGGACATATGCTAGACATATGAAATGTGTAATCCAGAAGAGGTGAAATGAGAAATGAACTTCAAGTATTCATGTCTTCTCTACGGTATTCATCATGACAACCATGAGGTTTAGAACATAATGGAAGATGTCGGGGAGCAGACAATGTCCATTACATCATTTGAAGACCACACCACATTGGTGCAACTAAATGAAATTCAATCTGGTTGTTTATGTTGTCATCTTGGGTATTAAACCTGGGGTATTGAGGATTATCTTGGGTGTGAAATCATCATGTCCTCGGCCCTCTATTGTTTGAGCTGCTGATGAGAACTGACTTGGTCACTTGCTCATTAGTTTGATCCCTTTTGTGTGCACTTGTAATAAACTCCGCTGGAATTCTCAATGGAGTCTCTTGTCTGGCTCATTTCCTGCTCACATCTCTGGCTCCAGGAGGTTCTAAAAAGTTTATCCTTACTTCAGTGACAACTTGAATGCAAATACTCTAACTGACAGTCTAACGCTGTTGTATTTTTACCTTGATTTAAATGACTGTCCTACTAACCTTTGGTGTGTTAGCTGCAGATTACCTAAAAGTTAATTAGTCAAACAATATGCCCGCATAATTTAAAGCTTTTTTGGAAACCTCCTGGGAGGACCCAGAACCATCCCACACCTACTTTGTACCGTTTTGTTATTCCTCTCTGGCTTCACTTGTCCTGTGGGGAGTGGCACGATGGAAAATGTTCTCGAAAGTGAAAAAAAAAAAAAAAAAAAAAAGAGGAAAGACGGAAAGGAGGGATACGGTTATTTTTCGTGTTGTAGGTATATGTCTTTTGGGTCTGATAGAAGAGTCATTCAAGCTCAAGAGTCATAATCTGTGTTTAAAGGCTGATCAACTCACATTCATGACATCATAGCATTCCATTTCACATGAGGTTAACCTAATGTCTGTGACAACACAGGTGAACAGTTTAAGCTTGCATTGTTTTACAAAATGTACACAATGTAAAGTATGTGAAGAGCTGGCAAAATGACACGGAAATGTGTCACATGTCTGGGGCAAATTTCTTTGTAGAGCTGTAGATCTCCCAGTCTCCCACCTTCCAAGTCTCATTTGAAATGTTTGTTTCTGATGTTCTGAGCGCGGAGTCTTGAATTCACTCCTTTTATACAGCATCATTCAATTTAACATTGAAATAGCTGTGTGTATACATTATGGTTTCATCGGTTTATTCTCTTCAGAGTTATTTTGGGGTCTTATGATTTTGACCATACTGAGAAAGTCCTTTTCAGAAGAGGATTCTCATGTGCAAACCTACTCCGTCTCGCCTACATACCTTTTTCAAAAGTGCCAAAGACAAACATTGCTCTTCTTATTAAATATAGCATTTTTAATGAGAAATAGAGTATTATATGAAACATTCATTTGAAGAGAAAGCTGATATAGTGATTTTAACAGAACAACAGAAAGTACATCGACAAGATAATTGAAAGCGATTCGTTCAGTCAGATCCCTTGAAAGAATGTTATAGTGCTGTTATACTGTACACGATGGCGGTCGATAAATTAAGTTTTCAATGAGGGATTGTGTGCTTGTTGATATGAATAGGGGAGACTTAAAATTAGTTTTCTATTTTTTTTCTTCTTCTTTTTTTTTTTTTTTTTTTAGTCAGTATAGTTTCTGTGTAGGCTGGTGATTTGTCCAGTAAAGTTAATGCACAGTAGAGAGTAGCTCCACGCCTTGTGCTGAGGGGAAAATACTGAGATGTTTGGGTCGCTGTAATGAACGTGACTTGCTCTGCAATGGTCTTGCAGTAATCTACAGCCTTTGATTCCATGAATATACTCAGACAAAAGTAGCTATTTACACTTAACAATATACACTATAACTGTTCTTTTTTTTTTCCCTCTCTTTTAATAATAAACGGAGACAACTGCTGGTCTCCTCTTTGAAGGGTTAGTTCCAACACATGCAGAGAACAGCAAGGATCTGACAAGGGTCTAGGTCCTATTCACGTGAAACCCTGTGGTATGGACTGATGATCATGTGGGGGAGAAATAGGGGAGAGAAGAGAAAAGAAAACCCTTTTTTCTAAATCTTTTAAAGGGATAGTTAACAGGCACTTAATAAAGTTTCATAATAATAATAATAATAATAATAATAATAATAATAATAATAATAATAATAATAATAATAATAAGTAGGTAGTGTTCCCTCTGTCCTCATGTGAAGTCTGATTTTGAAAGCTAATTTTTTACAAATTTGCCTCCAGTCCATCCCAGCAGCATGTTCCAGCAAGGAATTGCATGCAAAAACAAAACAAAACAAAACAACAACAACAAAAAAAAACAGATATAGAAAGAACTACATGTGATACAGATATTTTGAGAGTAAAAAACAATAGAGGCATTTCTGAAGTTTTAATATTCCTGTTTCTTTGTGTCCACTCTGATGAAACGAATAAAAAAAAAAAAAGGGATTTTATTTGATCTCAATGTAATGCTCTGGTCCATACCATCACTCAGTGCTGTGCTATCTTCAGTTGGAAAATGAACAAAACCACACACAACAACATTTGTAGGAGGCAAATGAAAAGGACTCAAAAAAGGTGTATAGGTTTCTTTGTTTCTTTTGTTTTATATGTGACAGAGCTCTAGGATAAATGTATGGCTTTATGTTGATTTTTACAGATGTGAGTGAGTGATCACCCTCAGATTTGCTCTCAGAAAACAAAAGCAGAGAAGCATTAGCAGTCACAAGGTGTTACTTTTTTTTTTCTTTTTTCTTTCCTTTTTTTTTTTTTCTTTTTTATCTTTGCGGAATTGCATCAAAGCGGTGTCAGTTGTTCTTCATCTGACCACAGATTGCACTCAGGCACTAGAAAATCCAACCTTTCGAGGAAGGCAGAAAGAAAGAAAAAAATCATAAAAAATTGAGCAGAATTTTAAAACCAGAGGTAGCCCACTCTCTCTCTCTCTCTCTCTCTCTCTCTCTCTCTCTCTCTCTCTCTCTCCCTTTGTCTCTCTGTCTCTCTCTCTCTCTCACACACACACACGCACACACACACACACACACACACACACACACACACACACACACACTAACAAAAGATTCTGCTTATGCTGAAGCAATTCACTCTCAAATGACACATCCAATTAATAAACAGCAGTAAGCCTTAGCCACCAACGAAAAAGAGGACACGCAGCTGACTGCTGATAGCAGCTGGCGCCTGTCCTTGCCACGTGCCAGTGCTGAAATCTCAGCTGAGCACTAACAAAAGGACAGTGCGTGGACTTCTCTGAAGTAACAGGACAATGTAGCTATTGTGAAACTGCAAAGCTATTTATCTTTAAATTGTATAAATAAGTCAATAGTAAAATGTCCTCTTGTGTGTGTATGTGTGTGAGCGTGTGTGTGTGAGCGTGTGTGTGTGTGTGTGTGTGTGTGTGTGTGCGTGTGTGTGCATGTGTGTGTGTGTGTGTGTGTGTGAGTGAGAGAGAGAGAGAGATACCAGTGATAGCTGAACTAAAGTTATGGTTTCTGTCTGCCCTTATATAGATCAATTACATCCTTAAAAATCATCAGTAGAGTACAGAATGGCAGTTTCAGATGTACCTTTGTTCCCTCAGAGTAAAATCAAGGCCTCGTTGTCACTGGATGTTCAATTTAATAACTTTTTTTTTTCCCCCTTTCTTTTCTGTTAATGATTCCTTAGGAAATGACAGACATGCTCAGACAAATATGGTAAAGTCATGTTATCTTTTTTTCTTCATTAATTGTCTTTAGCGAACTAAAAGGCTTTATCTCTGTATTTTTAGTTTCTGTTTTAACAATTACACTTACAAAGTTGTTAATAGTACATCAAAAAAACTGAACGAAAAAGTCCCGAATAGGGGGAAAAAATTAACACAAAAAGTAAATTCTTGTAGTTCTCCCCAAAACTTTTCATTCTTTAATGCCGTAGCGCCTCTCTTACATTTTTTAAAACCCTTCAGCAAAGTTTGGTAGTCAGGTGGTCCGACTGTTTCAAAATCTCTGTGTTGTACATGTCAAGGGCATGGTTGACACGAATCATTTCACTGTTGTTGAGTTTCAGCCGGTGCTTTAGCATACACGAGAACAGGTCCAGCTGGGGTTTCCCAGGGGCCACTGGAGGGGCCAGGCGATTGATTCGCTCCCGGATATCCAACAAAAGGAGCATGATGGATGAGGATGAATAGAACTGCGAGCCTTGCGTGTACGACTGGTTCACCTGCTGCACGGCACTGCGTAGCAGGTCTGCGTTGAAGCGAAGGCTGTAACCAAACACCTGGATGTCGGAGATCTTGATGTAGATCTGCCGTTTGTTGGGGTCGGACAGGTCCACTGGGCCCTGGCCCGTGTCGTTACGCAGGCCCGTCGGCACCTTGGCACGGCTGCGCAAGTATATGTGAACTGTCTCGAAGAAGGTTTTCCAGCGGTTCCCAAGCAGCAGTGTCCAGTTGAAACACTGCGAGTTCTGCAGACGCACCTTCTCCCAGCGTGGGTAGCCGTGCTCGCCGAAAGGCATACTCCAACCCTCTGAATGACTCCCGCTGAATGGGTTGACGTACACGAAGAACATGGGGTCCACGCTGCTGTTTCGCATTTGGCAGATCTTCATGGAAAGTCCCACGATCATGTGCAGGTAGTCCATGCGGTTCTTGTTGCTCTTCAGTGTCAGTGACATCCGTTTTCGCCAACGAGGGTCGAAGAAGGTCTCCAGGCGAACCTCGTTGCTGATGAAGGTGGTGTGGATGTAGAGGCGCGAGTCCATCTTCTGCAACAGGTACTTCAGCTCCAGGTCCTGGAAGTCCAGGTCCGTCTCGAAGCTGATGAACTGTTCGCTGCGTTCTGAGTCGACGTTCTGGGGCTCGCAGCGCCCGCGGTACAGCTTGTAGCCCTTGTTGCAGGATCCGCACTGTGAAATATTGGCCAGGCTGCACATAGCGCAGCTGTTGTTACCGCCAATCACACAGGGAATGGGACGCTGACAGAGAGTGCCGCCCGTGTGGCAAACGCATGTGCGCTGGCTCTCCAGGAAAGTACCCCAGAATCCATTCTCATTGCAGTAGAGGTAAGACTGCACTCGGTTCAGCCACTGAAGCACGGATCTGTGCCAGAGAAGAGAAAAAGAGACACAACAGGGAGACAAGTGGATAACATGCCCCATTAATAATGTACCGTTTAGTTCCCCTAACTCACCGTTACGGCGGATTAAGCTACTGTCACAGCTCGCTGACGTTTTTTTTTTTTTTTTTAACAGACCAATCAGGAAAATGGCTAATATATTCCCCTCATCAAAATGGAAACTTCTCTCTTTCCCCCCATGCAAATCTCCTCTTCTCCCTCTTCTTAATACCCCCCTAAAGGCATTCTACCTTGTCATCCTGACAAGCCCTGGAACTTCAGCGGCTGAACACTTGAATTCTGATTTTGAGACAGACCGCAGGCTCAAGGTTACGACGACATGCTAATGTGTCAAAAGACTGAAGACCAATGACCTATCATCTCAACGGTTCTGAGACGCCCCAGGCAAGCACTAAAATATGATTGGTCATGGGGCTGCCAGTCAAGCTGATGGTCAAAACACTCCTCAATCACAAACCATGCTCTCATCCTTCAGCCTGCTTTGGACAGAGGGAAAAAAGGAGATATTTCATTTACCTTTAGCACATTAAGTAAAATTTGAAATCACTCTGACCACTCTAGTTGTGAATGTAGTCATCTCTCTTGATATCTTCAGCATTGCTTAAATAATTGGGCAAAGACCTGAAAAATGTAATTTAAAAAGAAATCTTTGCATATTTAATGGGATCCCATGCAATATTCATAGTACCAATTACAAAGTCAAAGGCTGGAGAATGCTATACGGTACTTCATCGTCTCCTTGAAAATACAACTGCAGTGTTTTAACTGATATTCACTTCAAAGACAAGGCATCAAGAGACATGTCTGATCCATTTGTACAGTTTATCTTTTTCATTCCCTGAGATTTTCAGAAGGAGACACTTTTTTTTTTTTGTGAAACTTTCACGACTAGACTGGACTTGATTGGCACAATACAGCTCAATGCGTTCAATCTGTCTTCCAACAAAGCAGAATGTTTCTCATCTCTGCAAGAAGCAAACAATAGAGATTAAACATCCAGTTAATTTCATTTCTGAATTATCTGCTAATAGACCTCACAGGAAGGTAAAATAACTACCGTAACAATGCTAAAGTGCCATGCTAGTGATATACAGAGATTGAAGAAAAGTTTTGTGTTATGAGAAGCTCATAAACAGCATTCTGTATCTGTTCTATTTGTCCCTTGACTGAATTTGCAAATGTGACTTTACTCTGTCATGACTCAGGTTCATCTTCACAAACATACTTCTGTGACCTTTTCTTTAAATAGATCTGAAACACTATACAATTCAGCACCATCTAAAAACAAAAAAAAGATAAAATATAACCATAAGTGACAAAAGTCAAGTTTGTTCTAGGTCATTTCCAGAACACTACTCAGGCACAAACGTTTCATAAAGGTTACACTCAATCAATACAACCGGTAGCTGAAAGCCAAGAACCAAAATGCTATTTTACTCTGAATGTGCCTGAGATTATGCCTGGTGGAGAGGTATAAGCTAACCTCCTCTTTCAATTTGCTGCCTCGCAAAGACAAATCGCTTATGGCATTTAATATTGTCCTTTTATATTTATTTGCAATAAGCCGGCTTTATGCAATCCGAGGGGCTGGAATCAAATATGTTATATCACATAACTGCTTCACCCAATATGTGATTTGAGGTTAGCCTGCTGGTTTTTTATTTGTCATTATTATTTATTTTCCCTGAAACAAGTGGCTGAATTCAGTTTGCTATGGGGAATGAGATGGAAATAGCTGGAAATGAATGCTGTTTGCTTTTCACGTATCACAGCACACTCTCATGTTTGTAATGGGGTGACACAGTGTGAATGGTATACATCACCAACAAGCACTATTATTGTGGGTATGGAGGAACGGGGGATGAAAGAAAGAAAGAAGGAAGAAGGAAGGAAGGAAAGGTCAATTCAACCTCAGCCTACGTTATTAATGATGGAATTTTACAAAATGTGACACAGAGGACTGAGAGAAGGGGGGGGGGGGTGCTGAAACTCGTTCTATCATTTCTTTTTTCTTGTCTCACTGAATCATTAAAGAACCCGGTTCCTGTGAAGCAGTAATACAGTGAGGATGTGTGGTATTGCAATCAGTTTCACAATGAGAAACTGACTACCATTGGCACCAGACAGGGTAATAACACTTGAGCCTTAGCACAATGCTAAGACTACAGTCATGTGCCACATAACGACGTTTCAGTCAACGGCGGACGGCATTTACGACGGTGGTCCCACAAGATTGGATGGAGTTGAAAAATTCTTATCGCCTAATAATGGCGTAGCGCAACGTGTTACTCACGTGTCTGTGGTGATGCTGGTGTAAACAAACCTACTGCACTGCCAGTCATATAAAAATATAGCACATACAATAATGTACAGTGCATAATACCTGGTAATGATAATGAACAACTATGTTACTGGTTTATGTATTTACTATACTGTACTTTTTATCATTATTTTAGAGTGCACTCTTTCTACTTATGGAAAAAGAAAAAAAAAAAAAAAAAGGTTTATTGTAAAACAGTATGCCATGTTACGCTGGCAGCAGTTTCATATATCTTGTGTTTACCGCGCCTCTGTACAGGTTTTTAGAGCGGGAGCAATAGGCTATAAAATATAGTCTAGGTGTGTAGTAGGCTACACCATCAAGGTTTGTGCAAGCACACTCTGGGATGTTTGCACAATGACCAAATTGCCTAACGATGCATTTTTCAGAACGTATCCCTGTCGTTAAGCCACATATGACTGTATTACAATGACCTGCTAACATAATTAACTAATATCAAAACGAGATGAGAGCTGGACTTTGCTAAGCTTTATGGAATTAACTGAATGTAGTTTGCCCAAAAGAGCAGCATAATTAAAATCTTTCAAAGCACTATTGTTAGTACCCGTATAAACAGTTGCTATTCGGTAAAACAAAAAGCATGAGGATTGTTCAACCGTTCAAGCCGAATTGTTTCACTGTTCCATCACTGCTTGAATACTAATAGAGCAAAGCCATGATCAAGATAATGAGCTGAATTCATCTGTTTTATAATAAACATCCATCCAAACACCAGATTGTGTTACAGCACAACTGCATGAATTACAACATTCTTCCATTTCATCTACTTCATCAACTCAACAAAGCACTTGCATTCATCCATCCATCCATCCATCCATCCATCCATCCATCCATCTGAAGCTGTCTCACCTCTGCTCTCACCAGGCACCTAAGTGTTCTCTCTATGATCTGAGGGAGTTATGTGGGTAAAAAAAATAGGCTCTGAATTAAGCTCACAATTTTCTTTGTGTTCATTTTTCTCCCTCTCCTCCTTTGCCCTCCCTCCCTTCTCCATTCACATCATTCCACCCACCGTTTAACAGGTAGAGCTGGTGAAAAATGGCCACAATTAGTCTGAGCCATCCAACAGGGCAATAAGTGCAATCTGAAAGCTTTTCATACAAACACATCGGTAACACGCTTTGCTTGCTCCTTTAATTACACCGCACAATTTGATTAAATACCACATGTTTTCTTTCCTTTTTCTTTTTTTATTTATTTTTATTTTTTTTTGAAAAACAAGTCTCATAAAATGGTAGCAAATGTCCCTCTAAAGTAGTCTGTAGGCTAAAGTAGTCTGTCTGCATATTTTAAAGCATGTGGAAAGATATTCAGACAAAGCATCTCTATTTGCAGTTAGCGAACAGAGTAACACAACAATGACTGTTTCTTTGGTTCATTAGATATCTGGGATGAAGCTGTGCTCTGGGATATACTGCAAAATTGCAGTATGCCACGCCAGAGAAAAGAAAAGAAAAGAAAAAAAAAAGAAAAAAAGAAAAAAAACGACGTAATGAAAGAGGCGTCTATCAGTTTGATTGGACCATGCTCTGAGCAGCAGACAAAGGAAATATTTAAAGGGCTTCAAAATGCTTTGATCCTGCTATTGTAACTGTCTGACTGATGTACTTCATAACATCTTAAGATCTTTGCTTGACTCTGTCTGGTTTCAGATTTGCTCATCACTTAATACTATACCACACTCAAATTTTAAAATGGCCCTAAAAAATTCAGTGAGATGGCTCCAAAACTTATGTAAGGGTGCCCTTGTTGTATGCTGAACTAACGATATATAATTTTGGCATATCCTCTTGAAATGGAAAGGGTTTTATTTTTTTGTCACAAATGTGCACTACTATGTATATATTATAATATTTTCAAAATGGTGTAAAGATGTTAGCAAACCTCAAATAAAAAGTAGATTCTGAGGATTAGTCTGTTGCAGAGGAAGTGGCAGGTTTTCTCAGCATTCTCCTGGTCTGTCAGTAAAGGAATGCTGTCTTCTCCTTGACGAGATTTTAATATTTCCCAGTGCTCTCGGCAGCCAACCGAGAGGGCCATCAAGATGTGTCTACAAGTTAACAGTCACAGACCAGCTGGACACTGATTCGCATATCATCCTTCAGCTATCGATCTGGCTGTGAACAACTCCTCTCTCCATCTCTCTCTCTCTCTCTCTCTCTCTCTCTCTCTCTCTCTCTCTCTCTCTCTCTCTCTCTCTCTCTCTCTCTCTCTCTTTATTTACCTCTCTGTTCCTAAGCCCAGTATGATGGTTAGCTGCAAACAAGTGTAGCTCTTGCTGCCTGGCCCAGGAGACTGAATGTCCTGGTCATTTTCAAACACTGTTCATGGATTGACTGTCTCAGTGCTTCACTGCTCCGTCTGTGCAGAAACTGACAGATTTTCAATATGCTGTTTATTGACCATACAGGGTCAGGGTTTAAGCTATTCTCCCGCGGCAGGATGCTGAATTGTCATATTTGCCATGTCAATCAAAGACTGATACTCTTTTTTTGTTGTTGTTATTGTTTTTTTATTTGTTTGCTTTTTGTTTTTTTTTCTGTTTTGTTTTTTATTTTTCTTCAAGCATACGGATCCATAGAGAATGAAAACCAGGCCTAATGGCTGGAATCAAATCAACCTGATTGCCTCTCTCATCCTACCCCCCCCCCCCCCCCCCCCCCCCCCCCCGCAACAGTTTTTCAGTACAAGACACAGACATTTTGTAATGATTCCCTTCAGATGTAAAGTATGGAACACAACACAATGTTTTACCCCTCAATACACATGCCAATTCCAGTACACCAACCCATATTTGGAATGATTCTGTATTTTACAGAACTGGTGGCAGCAAATCTACAGTCAGTAAACTGTACCGATGACAGATATTTCTGTTTTTCATTGGACACTACTGTTCTTCCACAGTGTAATGAGTGCTTGTATTTCATCTGTCGTTCATGTTTACACAAAACAACATATCGTCCGTGTGGTCTGCAATAGCTTTGAATGCCTAAAGCGAATATTTAAAAATGGTTCTCAGCTCAACATCAGCCTTTGTTGAGGGCGGTGACAGTGAAATGGTTTTGAGGCTTTTTGAGAGCTGGATTTGTTTTCACTGAACAAAGAAATGAACAGAGTTTATTTCTGCTGCAATGCTCACAGGTCTGGTTAAATATGCGTACTTCACCGCTAAAACGTTTTGTTTCTCTATATATGGCTACCATATTTTAATGTTTAATACTAACGTTTGCCAGCAAGACTATAGCGGACAATTTTAATAAATGGTTTTGTAATTATTCTCCATTTTGCTGTCAGAGAAACTGAATGGATCCTCTGCTAAAGAGAGAGTCATAATTCAAGACGTGATATGTAACATCTGTAGCTATTTCAGATTGATTTTGGCATATCCAAGCCTCTTTAGCAGGTTATTAACGGCGAACAGAAATAGTTTCCATCCCTTGTGGATGGCGAATAATAATTTGACATTAGTGTGAGGTCAGCATTTATATGACTTGTTGTGAGTACAGACAGTCATTTGCTAACCTCTCTACTCTCAAACAGTCCGAGGGGACATCCAGGCAGTTTGTACCCAATTACGAGAGGCCTGCTTCAGCTCAATGTCAGCAAAAGGGAAAAAAAAAAGAAAAAGAAAAGCTCTTTTTTATTATTATTATTTTCTGCAAACACCCCTCTCTCTTCATCACCCCCTTCAGGGCTAAGAGCACATCACCAGAGACTCTGGAGTGCCCATTACTGACAGCCAAGGCAGCCAAGCTACAGCTGCTGATCGAAAACGGGTGGGGGGGGAATCTCCGTAAATGTGGCTTTTACTTTTTTTTTTGTTGTTGTTTTTTTTAATCCTTTTTGCTGCTTCTGCTTCTGCTTTTCTAAAAGGTGTTCGTGCTAAACGATGACGCAAATAAAGCTACTCTCACCAAAATCTCCCAAACCACTTGTCTTGGGGTAATCAGTGCCTTTTATTGCTTAAAATAAAGTTATTTTGGGTATGCAATCACTACAAGAGTCACAGCTGTAGTGCTCTTTAAAATTATGCCTTGTGTCTTATGCTTAATTTGCTATATACAGATACAAAAGTGCGTACGTGTGTACGCGCATACGTACATGCAAGCGTGCGTGCGTGTGTGTGTGTGCGCATGTGTGTCTACGCCTGCATCTGTGTCTGCGTGTTTGTGCACGTGTGTGTGTGTGTGCCTGAGTAATAATACATATTTACTATAGCTACATATAATTCTTTTTTTTTTTAAAACAATGAGATTTTGAGAGGTTTGTTTACCACTTGTCACTGCTGAGGGCTTTCCAAATGAAGCATAACATGCAGACTGCAGGTATAACCATGGGAATGCTTTACAGGCTGTTTTCTTCATCTCCAGAGATTGGTTCCTTGCTAAATGTGATCTAGCTCAGTGTATTTGAAGCTTATTCCAGTTTAATGCATTCTTCCTGTGTTTCATCATGCTATAATAACCACTCCGCTTTTAATTTCTGAATGTAAACACACACACACACACACACACACACACACACACACACACACAAAACTGCGTATGGGTAGCAAACCACTGTAGTCTGCTTTGAAGTGATCCTATTTAGATGAATTAGGACGCACTTTTGGAGCTGAGTTTTATCTCTGCACTTGCTGTTCTGAAGTGATTTGCCTGTTCCTCTGTTTCAGACCTGAATTTACCTGTCCTTAAAATATGCTGCATTCCTGGCGACCTCTCTTTCTACCCTCCAGTCTCTCTGTCTCTCTCTCTCTCTCTCTCTTTTTCTTTATCTCTCCTTTTCCTGCTCTGTCTTCCTCTCTCTCTCTATCTCTCACTCCCCCTTTCCTCTCTCTCTCTCTCTATCTCTCACTCCCCCTCTCTCTCTCTCTCTCTCTCTCTCTCTCTCTCTCTCTTTCTCTGTGCCGTGTCATCAAACGTCCTTGGTGTGTGCCCCTTTGCAGCTCATCCTGTGCTCTGCTAGGCTTTGATAAGGCTTTCTAACAAACCTTGTCAAAACCCTGGATTGGTGCGTGGGTGTGCTACTCCGACACCTCTGACAGTTGACACGTTCGTCTTTCCTAACCACATATAAACAAACATTCTGTTGACACGCTTGATTTAGTTTGATGTATTTACATATCTCTCAAGCAAGTATCAAATTCTATTTTCCTTCACCCAATTCTTGATGATTTTCTTCTTCTTTTTCTTCTTCTTCTTCTTCTTTTTTTTTTTTTTGTTCCTTTTTGTTCGAAGCTGTCACCACCGAACGAATAACGGCGGGAAATTAGCACATGCAACCTCCTTTATGTTAACATGTGTGATATGAGAAATTACTGGGTGTTTTACGACGACAGGCCTTGAGCTTCGGTTCATTTAACATCGGTAAGAAAGATGCGCACATATGCTTTTTCTCGGCCTTCAACCAAGTGAAAGATCTGTGACATATTTGGAGGCAGTTCTTAGTCAAACTGTAATGAGAGAGGCTTTTAGACAGACATCTTATAGTCTCTGCACTGAGAGCAAATCTCTGATTCAAACAACCAGTTACATCACCTGCAATTCAACCAAACACCTGACAGAAAACTAGCTGTAGTAGAACTAAACCGAATGGCTCTTGCACATAAAGAGAAAATGTTGTATGATGACTAGCGCTGCCCTCCATGAAATTTTAATGGTCTGAATATTTTGCTGTTACATTTTTTCATGGCATTTGGCCCCAATAGACAGAGATTTACTACAGAGGTATATACAGCTATTAGAAATATGATTTTACATTTTTTATATTGTAAATAGAACTACGGAGTTACTCAACATGGGTGATATTTTTACCATTCCAAAGACAGTTTCACAACTTAAAGGGCAAATTTCAGACCAAAAAAAAAAAAAAAAAAAGGATTTTCTTATTTGTCTGAATCAATCATATTTTCACAGCATGGTTATACCAAAGTGATCAGTACACTCTTAGTGACATGTGACAGAATCGCCATGACAATACACAGGGACCCACCTCTCTCTTGGCATCTGGTGATTGGGGTTGTGATGGCAACGGACACTCAGGCTGAAAAGTTTCCGTGCCGTACGTTGGATCTTTAGCCTCTGGGCCTCCAGAGAGCTCTGGAGCAGGCGGTAACGTGCCTGCAGGTCCCAGTCGCTACCCCACAGCAGGTGCACGCTGCTAACAGGCAAGAAATGTGTGGAGGGCAACCTCTTCAAGAAAGACTTGAACTCATCTGAGGAGAGGGCAGATTATCAGAGATTAGAACATGAAGAAGTTCAATCTACGAATGAGTGCTTAAAAAAAAAAAAAAAAAAGAAAAAAAAAAAAAAGCTAATTCTTTAATTAAGGTCCGGATGAGGCTTTCTCCGTCCGCTGAAAGGGAGAGAGTTACAGAGAGTGACAGAGAGTTAGAAAAAAGAAGCTAGATCTGTAGATCTGTATCAGTAAAATTGTTTCATTTCTCAACTAATCTCGCGGAAAAATTCATTTGTTCTGAGAAATTCATTTGAAGACAGAGGCTAAATTTTCATATTTGCTTTGATAACCAGGTCTCAGGAAATAGATGTCAATATTTGACATGTTTGCCAAATTAGTGTTTAGTATTAGTTTTGGTATTTATACTTAATTTAGTTTAGTTAGTTTTCTGTTTTGTTTTGTTTTCTGTTTTTTTTTTGTTGTTTTTTTTTCCTTTAAAGTCAGGTTGATCATTTAGTATCATAGCTTTGAACACTACCTAACATCAGTTCTTTGCTGGTTCACTGACTGGGTCTACCCTGTGGAAGAGAAAGGAATCAACACTGTATGGGTGTAAAAAAAAGAAAAAAAAGAAAGAAAGTCTACACTAAATGGGAGTAAAAGAGCCTACTCCATTAGAGTAAAAGAAACACAGGCACCGTGTGTAACAGGAGCATGCCAGCTGTATGTGACCTGAAATACTGAGAAATGGATTAAGACTAAATATGTAGCTGAATGCATGTAAACTGAAGCTGAGGTTAAGACCAGTATTTGGCAGAATGTGACTACATGTGTAATCCATGGTATAATCTGTGTCTTTTCATTTAATCCCACAGACACAGAAAAAAAGCACTTTTTCTGCAAGTTTTACAACACCTTCATTACAATACCTCACATGTGTATACCTTAAAAGGACACACACTGTTTAGAACAAACTTTTTTTTTTTCTTCAACATAAACTCCTGTTGAAACAGGATATTTTTAAGATTTATGTTAAGAAAGTGGAGGTATTTTCCTCCATATAATGATTATAATACACATCCTGTAATTTCCACATACATTTCACTCATATAGATGTTGCTGATGTTCAGGTTTTTTTTTGTTTGTTTCTTTGTTTGATTGGTTTGTTTTGTTTACATTCTTTTTTTTTTTTACATTATTTGTTTACATTATTTTTACAGTATTTTATCTCCAAGTATTTTATACTACTTTTACCTTAAAAGGAAACTATTTACCAAGCTGCCTGCAGGTTGCCCTTAGCTCATTTCAGCACTACACCTCTTTTCATCATTATTTACATCTGTTCATCATTATTTACAATCTTTCCTTCGTAAAGACTACTCATCCACTTTGGTTTTATCTTTCATTCATTTTGCATTAATCCACATTAGGCAATGATATATCCTGTATTCCATTTACAAAATGTACTAATCATCAGTTCCTCCAGTCACGATAAGTATATTTTAAGGTATATTTATATTTCTATTTCAGAATGCTTGTATGCTGCATTCTCTTAGCTCTAATTTTCCTTCAGGAGGGTACGTTCCAGAAGGCTTGGTGTGAGAGTGATAAAGAGCTGTGATCCTGGAGGAAGACCACGATGACCTCTACGGCTGCGGGTGCCTGGAGACTTGTGCTCTCGTCCTCTCTCTGTGGCTCGGCTTTGCCATACTTTATAAGTGTGTAGACGCGCAGGCACCGAGAAACCTTGTGAGTGTGAGGACCGCACGTCAGCTATGGAGAGGAGGATCCCTGGACAGCTATACAAGCATTGATTTCCTTTGTTAAGTCTCTTATTCTTACTTTTTACTTTTTTAAAGTTCTTTTTATTATTCTTACTTCTCTCTCTCTCTCTCTCTCTCTCTCTCTCTAACTTCCCACTAACACTGTCTTTTCTCTTTTACTGTCCTCTTATATTTGGATTGGAGAGAGACTCTCAATACTTTCAAAAGAGCTTTAAGAAAAGTCAAAATGAAAGCAATAGAATCTTTAAAAGGCTGCTTTCTTGCTTTGTATACACTTGTATACAAAGTGTATATATGTATGCATACGTACATCATACGTACATAGGTGTGTGCGTGTGTGTGTGTGTGTGTGTGTGTGTGTATCTATCTATCTATTGTGTGTATGTCTACATATATATTTATGTGTGTGTCTGGGTGTGGGTGTGTGTTGTGTTCAGAAATGTTTCCCCTTAATGAATACAATGCTAAAGCTGGGCATGCTTAGTCTTTGTTTTTGGCCTTCTGTCTGTACCTGCATATTCACAAGGCTTTCATAATTCTTGTATGGTCTGGACACTTAATTCTGAAGCAGCCCTCCTCCAGAAATACTGCTGCGACCTTGAAACCGTCAAACTCAATTTGAGTGTCCTCTATTACATATAAATATATATGACTGCCTGCTTTTATTTGGACCTTTTATTACCTGTTAATAATATATAAGCCAGGAGGGCCCGTCAAAGTGGATATTGAAAGCTCACCTCGGGGAGTAACCTATTTCTGTAGTTTTTCTTGAAATATTTGATCTGCCTAGATGGGAGAAATTCTCTGGTTGGTTTGAATCTGTGTGTGTGTGTGTGTGTGTGTGTGTGTGTGTGTGTGTGTGTGTGTGTGCGGTGGGGAGAGAGAGAGAGAGAGAGAGAGAGAGAGAGAGAGAGAGAGAGAATGAAACAATGAAAGAAAGACAGAAAGATGGAAAGAGAGACAGAGTGAGAAAGGGAGAGAAAGCGAGAGAGAGATGCCTGAATGTGCAATTTGGGTCGCCCCCTTGGCAGATTACAGTCCCCTCAGGCGATAAACAGAGAAAATATGCCGGATGATCATGGTTTTATGAAGAAACAATAGAGCCTGAATTAACATCACAATCATATCCAAGACTTGCAAGAGGTGAGAGGCTGGTCTGTCGTCTTTCTCTGTCTAATCTCTCTCTCTCTCTCTCTTGCTCTCTCTCTCTCTTTCTCTTTCCCTCTCTCTTTTCAATGCACTCATAAAGAGGGGCATGACTCGGATACACTCTTGATAGTTGAACACACACACACACACACACACACACACATACACACACACACACACACACACACACACACACACACATACACAGAGAGAGAGAGAGAGACATCCCCAGAAACTGTTTTCACCAAAACCTCAAGGACTCAGGTAATTTCTCTTTCAAGAGTTCCATAAGAAGTATATGAAGCTCATTAATACCAGACATGCAATAGCTTCTTGAATTGAAAATGCACTTCCATTTTTATGACATGTGGGAATGGTGTGTGCGTGTGTGTGTGTGTGTGTGTGTGCGTGTGCATGTGTGTGTCTGCCATTCATTTTTTGGGGAGCTTTTACAGATCTTTTTCCTTTCTTTTCTCCCCTGGCCACAAAACCTGCCTGAAGATTCAAAATTGACTCTCGCTATTAACTGTGAGAAGTCCTCTCTCTCTTCCCAACATAAGGTAACGCGACCTCGTGAATAATTCATAGGCGCTTTATTGCGGATTGGCTCAAAGACGTTAACGGGCAGGCTTTGTGTTGTGTGTTTCAAGCAAGGTGACTCACGTAAAATGACAACAGACTCGGCAGAAAACCAGCTGATTAATTCAATTTGGAGCCTGGGCCTCTTCTTTTTTTTTTGTCTTTTTTTTTATTATTTAAGAGTGTGATACTTCATCACTTGAGCGTTGGATAAACAGCCTCTGTGCTGCAAAGATAGGGAGGGTAATAAAAGAAAAATAGAGAGAAATCTCCTTTGATATTAACAACGAGGTCACCAAACATAAGCTATAAATGTAAACAGCTTGTCTGGCTTTTTCTTTTTTTTTTTTTTTTCCATCCTCTTTTTCAAGCCCCTTCGAAAAAAGCTAGTCAAAATATAATGAACGCTAGAGAGGTTTCGTGGATGAATATGCCAAGAAAAGAGACAAAACGTGATTTATCTTAATCTCGCGTGCCAACTTCGATATTGAGTAGGCAAGCACAGGTTCTCTGTTTAATTTAACACAAATCAATGAGAATGACTTCAAACTTCTCCAAGCCCAATTAGCGCACACGTGGAACCAGCTCAGAGTCAATAGGCAGGAGGGAGAAAATTGATTAACGGCCTTAAGACGAAGCAGCGGTGCCTGATAAGAAGAGAAGTCTGAGAACCTTATGCTTGCATAAACCTGTAATATACGACAGAACATCAGTCAAAGCCAGGCTGTGTTTTCGACGATGACAGCCAATGTCGAAAAAAGGTCACAGAGCTTTCAAAACATGTTATTAAAAAATACTAATAATACAGATAAATGAGTAAATAAGAAGCGGACGTGTGTGCAACGACGGGGAATGTTACTCAATGCTTTTGAAGAAGAAAACTAAACCAGGCCCATATTTTAGCGTGAAGAAATAACACGTTAATAAAAAAAAACAAAAAAAAAAACCCACAACAACAAACAAGCAAAAAAAAGAGTTATGATACTACAAAATTGTGATAATCATTTCCACTGCAAAAAGCATCTACAGCCACAGATGTATCTGTGTTTATTTATTTATTTGTTTTGGTCATTGTTGTTGCTTTTGTTGTTTCTGCCGACTGGATACTATGAATTCATATTTTTCTCAGCAACCGATAACACAAGGCCTCTGATAACTGACATTATATCTCTAAAAGCTGTCCTTTCACAAGGTCTGTTTCACTGAGTCTACCTACATATTATGCCCAGAAATTCCCATGTTCCAGCTAGACCTCGCTTTATATGTGTGTGTGTGTGTGTGTGTGTGTGTGTGTGTGTGTATGTCTATATATGCTTTACAGAATCAAAGAGTCAGAATGCCCTTGATGGAGAGATATGTTCAGGACTTCACACTCACAGCTCTGCAGACGTTGTGAATGACAGCATGTAGCATAGCACAGAGAAAGAAAGAGGGATTTTTTTTTCTCTTTTTCATCCACCTAAGAATTTGTGGCCAGTAGCAATCCTTTAGAGAATCTCAACCATGGACGACACACACACACACACACACATATATATATATATAAAAAAACGAGTTAAGGTTTAACTGTGAATCTCAGAGGAAGGTAAACATCTGTGAGCATTCACCTCTGAATGACTGAAGCGTAGATTTTTTTTTTTTATTTCTCTTTTCAATGATTCCTTTTATATTTACCTGAGTTTTCAAAGTCCTTGTAAGAGGCTGCCCAGGTCTCTACCATTCCCAGCAGGGTGTTCTCCATGATCTGCAGGTCGGTGGTGGGACAGTTGCATTGTGGGAACTCTTCGGCACATTGGCAGATGCACTGACTGTTACGACAAACATACTCGCCCTCCCCGTTGCACATGATGTAGCTGAGAGCTGATTGGACAAACTTCTCCTGTAGGTATTCTGGGAAAATGACCTGTAGGCCTGTGAGAGTTCAGGAAAAAGAGGAAAAACAAAACAAAAAAAACCTTACTTCAATAATGTCTTAAATGGAGACATAGCAACTGTATTTTACGTTACACATGTCTTGTGATGAATGAACAGTTGGGTGACATCTTAAATGTGCTTGTGAGTTTTTATTTATTTACTTATCTGTTTTATTCTACTTTATTTACATCAAAATAATAAATGTATCATTCAAATAGCTGGAATTCTCAACATCTCAACATCTCTCTCTCTCTCTCTCTCTCTCTCTCTCTCTCTCTCTAAACATATATTTAAACTCACCACTCACTTTATTAGAAACATCTCTGTTGGAAGTACATTCACTTTATGAAGTGTAACAACCTTATATACAGGTATATAATGACAGACTGTGACCCATTGGCTGTGCACAGTGTATCAGCCACACTCTACCACGTTCAGCAATGATCAGTTTCTGACCACAGGACTGCCGTTGACTGGATATCATTTATGACACAGCGACACTGTCATGGTAGTGAGAAGTGACATGATCATGAGATGATAGTTAGGCCTGGGTGTGATATGGTAGTGAGATAATAGTGAGATGGTCGTGGCATGGGGGTGATACAGTAGTGAGATGATAGTGAGATGGTCGTGGCATGGGGGTGATATGATAGTGAGATGGTCGTGGCATGGGGCGATACAGTAGTGAGATGGTAGTGAGATGGGGGTGATATGATAATGAGATTATAGTGAGAAGTTAGTGAGATAGTCATGATGTGGGGGCGATGTGGTGTTGAGATTATAGTGAGATGGTAGTGAGATAGTCGTGACGTGGGGGCGATGTGGTAGTGAGATTATAGTGAGATGGTAGTGAGATAGTTGTGACATGGAGGTGATGTGGTAGTGAGATTATAGTGAGATGGTTGTGAGATAGTCGTGACATGGAGGTGATATGGTAGTGAGATAGTTGTGACGTGGGGGCGATGTAGTAGTGAGATTATAGTGAGATGGTAGTGAGATAGTCGTGACGTGGGGGCGATACAGTAGTGAGATTATAGTGAGATGGTAGTGAGATAGTCGTGACATGGAGGTGATATGGTATTGAGAAGTTAGTGAGATAGTCGTGACGTGGGGGCGATGTAGTAGTGAGATTATAATGAGATGGTAGTGAGATAGTTGTGATGTGGAGGCGATGTAGTAGTGAGATTATAGTGAGATGGTAGTGAGATAGTTGTGACGTGGAGGCGATGTAGTAATGAGATTATAGTGAGATTATAGTGAGATAGTTGTGATGTGGGGTTGATGTGGCCGTGCGGTGTAACAGGCACAGCAGTGTTGTTCGTGTTTCTACACATATCAGTGTCACTGCCTGGTTGAGAAGCATCCTCCACCCAAAGTTCTGTGACCTGACACTGAGCATTGATGAAGGGCTAGATGATGACTGACACAAACTGTCTGCCTGGTCCATGGTCTTCTACGACAACATGAATTTTCTACAAAGCAAGAACCTCTAAAAAAGTGGCTGGTAAGTGTGTGCGTTTGTGTGCGCGTGTGCGTGTGTGTGTTTGTGTGTGTACACACAGATACAGCACTGTATAAAAAAGGCTAGGAAAAGGGGAAAACAAGCAAATTGACTTTTCTTTTTCCATATAAACCCAGCCATACAGCCATACAATTCCACAACATAGAAGTACAATGGAGTCATACTATAGTGTAGTGTGTGTGTGTGTGTGTGTGTGTGTGTGTGTTTTAAGTTCAATTTTGAGTGTGAGATTCAGTACTTCTGTCAGATCTATGGGCATGAATCACTCTGTCAGTGAGCCAGAAAAGTTTGTTTTTCCAGGTTTGCCCCAGGTCTGTTTTCCTTTGAACTGTCCCTGGTGAATGGGTGGAACTTATCAGATGTGATAAAGGAGAATCGTGATTGATGTATTCAGTCCTGATCTCTGTTAGCTTATTTTTTATAAAGTTTGTTCCTCTGTGTGTGTGTGTGTGTGTGTGTGTGTGTGTGTGTGTGCGCACGTTAGTGTGAATGAGTGCACTTGCATGTGTGTGATTGAGTGTGTGTGTGTGTGTGTGTGTGTGTGTGTGCGCGCGTTAGTGTGAGTGAGTGCACTTGCATGTGTGTGATTGTATGTGTGTGATTGTGTGTGTGTGTGTGTGTGTGTGTGTGTGTGTGCGGAGAGAGGAGAGAATTCATTTAGCATTGATACAGTATTGGTTTCTCTCTGTAGAATTCTGTGCTATGAAACTGTATGTTCCCCTAGGCTCATTATCTTTCCTCCCCCCATCTATCACTTAACATGTATCAGCTGTCTGCATCGTATTCAGAGAAGTCTGTGCACGAGTGACCAGAATGAAAAAGAACCTGTGAATGCTCCAGTGAAAACCATACATTTACCAGCAAAGAGACAATAAATCACAACCTCTAAGACTGATTCAGATCAGATTCTCTGTGGTCACATACACACAATGCCTCAATGCTGCTTAAAAGAATCCATACAAAAAATTGCATGAGTACAAAACGATGAATCTAATATTAGTCGTCAGTGTGCGGTCAAATATGAAATCCGTATGCACAGAGAACAGGTATAGTAAGCATTACAAAACTATTGTATCTTTCTCAATATATTGCAGTCTTGTTGAAGTGGTTTGAGTAAATTGCATTTCCCTGTAGGCATTAACCTCTTAACCCAAGCCACTGTACTGAGAAGTATTTAAACACATTCAATTATGAAAATATTTGCAGTAGAAAATGAAAAACGAATAAAAAACAACGCTGAAAGCTAAGGCATAATCCGACAGCAGAAGCTCTACGGACAGAGGGTAAGCTGCAGGAAGGACGAAAAATCAATTTGAAACAATGGGAGGTCCAACAACAAACGTTTTAAATATGAAAATAAAGACAAAAAAGGCAGTGACCCTTCTCCGCATGCTTCAGAGCAGCCCAGGAAATTAAAATTTAGAAAAAAAAAAAAAAGGACCCAGTGGGTTGTCCCTGTCAAGTTCCCTAATGCTGTTTATTTATTTATTTTCCCTTCTTCCCCCCCCCTTTTTTTTTTTTTTTTTTTTTTTTTCCACGCGTCTCGTGTATTAACAGGAAGGAGCACGGATTGGAACACGGCTATTCATCTGTCAGACAGATATGAATTATGTTTACACCACAGTCTCCCAGACCAACAGGCTTCTGTCGCCCCCACAACTGGTGGTGGTGGAGTTGGGTGGGGGTGGGGGGTGGGGGGGTATCATATCTGACCCCTCGGAGTGGTGGAATAGCGATGCTCCCAGTCCGCCCCCCTCACAGCCAATCTTCATTTAGGCTGATATATTCCTGGGCCTTCGACTTCAGTGTGATTTGTGGAAGAATCCAGATGGTGGGTTCACGCATGGATACAGCAAGACGACGGCGGCGGTGCCAGCAGCCCCTTCCAAGCTCCCTGTAACACCTCTCTCTCTCTCTCTCTCTCTCTCTCTCCCTCTCTCTCTCTCTCTCCCTCTCTCTCCCTCTCTCTCTCTCTCTCTCTCTCTCTGTCTCTCTCTCTCACTCTCTCTCTCTCTCTCTCTCTCTCTCTCTCTGTCTCTCTCTCTCTCTCTCTCTCTCCCTCTCTCTCTCTCTCACTCTCTCTCTCTCTCTCTCTCTCTCTCTCTCCCCTTCTCCATTACAGATATGGCGTGGAAGATGCGGAGGCTTTGTAACTAAGATATTACACAGACCCAGTGGTTTCTCTCTCTCTGTAAACCTCTCTTTTACTGTCTACCTCTCTCACATTCACATTTTTTTGCGTGTCATTTTGTGTCATTTTCACTGTCTTTTTCAAAGACATAACTCCTGTTTTTTTTTTTTTGTTTGTTTTTTTGTTTTTTTTTTTCTACCCTCTCTCTGATTCTCCATCAGCCACTCCATCTCTGTATCCCCTCTCTTCCAAGACTCTTACTCTCTCTTCCTCACACACACACACACACACACACACACACATACACTCTCACTCCCTCTCTCACCCTCACTTTCTCCATCTCTGTCACTCTATCCCTTCTCAGGTTCTCCACCTCTGAGAATCTGTGCATTCTCATTCTCTATCCCTCTCTCTCCCCTCCATCCTCTCTCTCTCTCTCTCTCTCTCTCTCTCTCTCTCTCTCTCTCTATCTCTCTCTCTCTCCCCTTCCCCTCTTTCTCTCTTCCTCTCTCTACCCTTCGATTTCTCCAGCTATACCTGATATTACACATTGTATCACACTGTCTGATGACACATTTCCTACTTTCACACTCACTGGTAAAAAAAAAAGAAGAAAAGAAAGAAAAAAAATATTCTGGACATTATTTGGCTGGGCCTGTACCAAGACATAAATATCAGAAGCTCACTTTCACTCATAACATGAAGTTGGTTGCCTTCCAAGATGTTAAAAATGAACAGCCAAGGGAAGTGTTAGTGTATCAGTCTTCAGATCGGGATGCTAAACATCAGTCAGCGTGGTAATGCGTGAACGCAGTTTATTACCCCCCGAAAATTTTGATATATCTTGTCTGAAATTCGGGCTGTCTTAAAATCTATCCGTGCAAAAGCCTAATGTAGCTGACACACATAAAGTTGGATGGCAGTTCTGTCATAACCATCAAAAATGTCTATGAATGATGGCAGATAATCAGACAGCGTAATGGTCGAAATCTTCAGATTTGCCAGACAAAAAGGAGGCTGACGGTATCTGCGAGGATTTTTTTCCTTCTCTCTTTTTCTCTCTTTCTTTTTTTTTTTTTTTTTTTGACAAGCGTTCACGTCATGCTTTGGCAGAGTAAAAAATTCACCCCTGCTCTTCTCCTGCCACAGTCTATAAATTGTAACTCCAGTCGATCCGGTCACACACTGTGCCTCGTTTATCAGAGTAAAGTACTTCCTTTTTTTTTTACGTTTCTTTCTAATACTTCTTTACTTTAGCGTCAAACCGACAAGTTTATTAAATTCCATTCTATTTCACTCGGCTTTATGGTCTGTGCTATTGTACGGTTCTTTTGTTTTATATTACTTCATTTCTGGGCACTGTGAATGGCTGCTTAAAGAGTACGAATATAATCTTAATTACGCGCTAACTCATTGATGACTGAAGATTTTTAGCTGATTCTTAATTCCACTATCCTTAATTGATGATTCTTAGTGAAGCAGTTACATAGCTGAGTCATGTGTGTCACGTATCAGAAGAATCAACCAACGTTTCACTATACCTCTTTTCTTCACCTGTCCGTGACTAGTCATATTTTCATAAATATCATCATAACCCTGTAATATTCTTGATGCATCTAGTCTCAGCTGTCATGGTCGAGTCGTGTGTGTGTGTGTGTGTGTGTGTGTGTGTGTGTGTGTGTGTATATATATATATATATATATGTCCTGAGAGTGCTGGGGCAGGGAAGTGGTTTTATGCCTGCCACAGAGGGAAAGACTTTGGCACCAGCAGCCAAATGTCACACCACGCTCCACCCCATAATCGCGGCCTTCATCGAAGATTAACTGAGCGTTGTGCGCATGCAAATTCCCAAAATAATCATTACTCCAAGCACCGGTGCGATAAGGCGCATTACTTTCGTCTGGTACAAAGTTTCCTGCCAAGGCCTGGTTATGGACTCCCGTTAAAAAAAAAAAAAAAAAAAGGAAAGAACCGCTTCTCGGTGATGCTATCCTCTGCTTTCACTTTATGCAAGAGAAATGGCAATGATACTCTTTATGTCTTCTCTAAACAACGAGACGTTATGATACTGTATTTGATAGGACAATTCTCTTTTTAAAGGACACTAGAAAGAACAATCAACATTGTATGGACATGAAAGACAGTGTTCCGAACATTAACACAGAACTATGACAGATGTGAAAATACCATCTGCAAGGCAAAGTGTCTCAGTCATCCAAGATAGATTGATAGATACACCATACTCCGCTTTCTGCCATCACATCCATCAAACATGACTGTCAAAGAAAGACACTGTTCCATTCAGCCAATTAAAATGAAGCATTTCAGAATAAAAACCATATCAGCCCTTCTATTCCCTTCTGTCTGCCCGCCTCTTTATTATCAGTTAAGTTCGGTGACATTTTCTGTATCCACCCCCATCGCTCTCTGCTAATACTACCAGTCCAGGGCCATAGAGTTGTGCTTAAACTCTGTTTACACATTCAAGTAATGTCCCTCTTCTCTGTCAAACTTCATTGATTGCTGACATTGATTTTCAGTAATTGTTTTAGCTAACACTGACTTAACCCACCAGGCCGAATCCATTTACTGAAGCCAGAACGCCTTTTAAAGGTGAAGCGCCAGCTGGGGCTAATTTTTAACTTTCAGTCTGGTTTCAGAATTTAAATGATGGTAACACCCATGGATTTGGATGTCTGGATCGGGTATTAGGTCTCATTATTTGACAAAATATCTTGGCTCTCTTCATGATATATTTTTAGTGTGTGTATTCTGTTTCATTTGGCATGTATTATATGCTAACAAACATCTACAGTTAGCTTTGTTTGGATCAGTTGTAAATGTTCTCTTAGCCTAGCATTGAGAACGCACCATGACTCTAGTTAAGGCCAATTTATACTTCTGCGCAGCCGCGTACCCTACACCGTAGCCTACGCCGTAGCCTGAGCAAACCACGACAACTGTGATTGGTCCGTTTGGTAGCATCACCCTCCTCCTGCCTCAATCGGTTCAATGCTCATGCACACCATCTCCTCTGATGTCTTCTCTCTTTGCTGTGTTGCAGTAATTTCAGTAAAAGAAACCATTGTTCAACATGTATTAGCTCCAACTCGAATATGAATATGATGTGGTCAGTTTCAGTTGCCACTGAAAACTTTTGGCAAAATGGCAAACTGAGCGCTCATTATTTTGAGAGCTCCGTTTGTTTGTCCTGCAAAGTTTAGAAACTAGTCCTTCTTTTGAATGCAAAACAGATTTTAAAACAGATCTTGTTTTACAGATATCATTTTATTTAACTTTATTCTCGCCATGGTTTGTAATGCACGAAAATCAACAGAGTGGCATAGGAGTCCCACCATTTTGCGGATATAATTACAGAGCAACGCAGACACACCAACGCACAAGTATAAATGCTCACAAAGGTAAATCAACCTGCACAAGTATAAATCAGCCTTTACTGCCCTAGTGTTCCATTCAAACGCTAATTAATGCTAGCAAATCCACATTAAACAAACACTCACACACACATACAAACAAACAAACAAACAAAGACATACAGAGGGAAGGTAAGGAACAAAAGGTGAGGGGGGGGGGGGGGGGGGGGGGGGGTACAACACGCAAACAGAAAAAAATCCCTTTAGGAGAGTGAATAATAAATAAAAAAGTAAGTAAATAAATAAATAAATAAGTAAATAAATAAATGATGCATGGCAGTAGAATACAGATGAACTACGGGGGAGCAGTCACATTTGAATGTGGCAGATTGCTCTCAGTCAAATGATGGATGGCAAAAGAAACCAGGTCTATATTAGACTGCACAGGTAACTGTAGCCTGAGCACAGTAATTCTTTCAGAGTTTCAAACAAAAAAAAAAAAAGAAGAGGAAGAAGAAGAAGAGGCAGAAGAAGAAGGGAAAATGAGAGGTAGTAATTATCATAAAGACAGAAAATTACACACAGAAATGGCCCCTGGTAACCAGGCCCACTGGCTGCCTGGGAATGAGGGTAAAGAAGAAATTGCATGGTACAACAAATTGTAGGTTGAGGCATGAGGTGGTTATGGTGCTGAGACAGGAGGAGGGACAGAGAGAGAGAGAGAGAGAGAGAGAGAGAGAGAGAAAACACTAGATGAGCTGTCCATGGGTCCTAAAAACCTCAGGGACACTGAAAGCTAAGCACACCAGAATTACAAAGTGTTTTTTTCTGGAGACTCTTTTTTTTTTTTTTTTAAGAGTTGCTCATAACCAACTCTCACAATATCCCTTCTTACCCCCCTCACACACCACCCTCTACCACAGTAGAAGAGAGTGAATCAGGCAGAATGAAGACTGGAGGATCCTGGTTGAAATACAAAAAGCATATCTTTAAGAGCAGTACAGTGGCTGGAGTAACGTCATAAACAAACACACAAACAAACAAATAGCAGTCAAACAAAGGAATAAACATATAAATAAATGAATAAAAGAATAAATGAGTAAATAAATAAATAAATGCTGCACAACTGATGGCATTATTTTATAGTAATACTGCTCCATAAAACATATTTTATGGATCAATCAATATTCCTCAATAATCTGGGCAAATTGTCATGTAGGTGTCGTAAACAGGCTCTTAAAATGTCACGTGGAACGAGATATGCTTTACCACCCTAATAACAGCTTAAGTGTGATCTCCTCTGTGGCATATGGCGGACTCTGTCACACTAAGTTGAGAAAAGTGTTCGAAAAAGCTGGTAAAACCGCATGGAATCAGATCAAATATAAATCAAATAGAGAACATTTCCTCTTGTTCAATAACTTCATTGGAGTATTTCAGAAGATCTCTCTCATGTAACAGATCTCTAAGCGATGCTTGTAGAAGTTACATGCGTATCTCTCACATGTCCACACATATAGGGTAATACCCAACCAGTCACAAGTACTGCACTGCCAACAAAGGACTAAAACACTGATCAGTAAGAGGAAGACAATACTGGATCTATGCACATGTGTTTGCTTGTGTGTGTGTGTTTGCTTGTGAGTGTATATGTGTGTGTACATGCGTGTGCATTTGTGTATGCATGTGTGTGTGTGCGTGTGTGTGTTTCTGTGAGGTCTTAGAAATCAACAGTCACTGCCAGACTTTGAGGGCTCTGGGCTAAGCAATGCGCTGATTTACGGACGAACGAGTTCAAGTAGAAACTCGTTCTTGATTGACTGCCTCCAATCGAGACTTGACCTGCAGGGTTAGCGAGGAGGGATTTTCATCAGGTACGCCGGCGCCTTCCGTGTGACCGAGTGAGGTGAAAGCAAGGGTGCAGGCATCAGTCTTCTGAATGATCTGGCATTATGGGATAGCTGTACCCGACAACTGAGTATTATACGAAGAGAAAGAGTCCTGGTGTTTAGAGGCATCTTCTAAGCTCAGAGGGCAGCTGTGAAACTACATGCTGTTAACTGGGATTGGATCATACTTTATGCTGCTCAAATTATTGATTCAATCTCCAAGTGTTCGCTAATGGAATATTGAGACTTATGATTATGGCTATGGTGTGTGTGTCTATGGTTCTGTGTATCTGTGTTTGTGTGTGTGTGTGTGTGTGTGTGTGTGTGTGTCTGGGATTAGAGGGCTAGGTGTAAGTCTGTGTTTGTGGCAGTATCTCTGCCTCTCTGTGCAGGTATGTAATCTGACGAGTGACTGCATTTGCTCCAATTTTTTTTCTAATATTAATTTACCATGTTCTGAATCACAGCCATTGACATATCACGCATTCAGCATCGGCAGGTTCACTGTGATATCAAACAGCTTGAAAATTGACAGGCTCCCTCCCGAGGAGAGCAACCCCAACCAATCATTTTTTGTCTTGCCATTAATGACATTCTGTTTTGGCATAAACAAACAAATAAATAATTGTAGCTCTATTAATTGCTGACAGTCCTCACCACCACACATCTCAAATGATTTTTTTTTTTTTATGTATTTTTCTATTTGTTTGTTTATTAGACGTGTGCCACTCCTCAGAAGACAAGAAAAAGAGAAAGAGAGAGAGAAAGAGAGAGAGAGAGAGAGAGAGAGAGAGAGAGAGAGAGAGAGAGAGAGAGAGAGGGAGAGAAAGAGTGAGCGGAATGATGAGTATGTAATCCATCAAACGGCAGATGAATTGCCTGTGGGGCTATTTAATTTATTTTCCTTCCACCACTCTGAAAACTGTTGGCACAGGTTCTTACAACATATTCATAAATCTTCCACCATAGTCTCATGGCGTCTGGAAGAAAGAAAGAAAGAAAGAAAGAAAGAAAGAAAGAAAGAAAGAAAGAGGTGAGAGAGAAGGAGAAAGCAAATTATGTTGCTTTTGTTTTTACTTTCTTTTTTTTTTTTTTTCTTTTTTTCTCCACTCACTAATTTCCAGCTGCCATAGCTGTGTTAATTGTGGTTTTCGGAGACGGTTCAGTTGAGGAGGCAGATTCGGCTGTGTCCTGTCTGCCCAGTGGCTGTCTGTGTAGCAGACAGATGAAGAGTTATTGCTAGGATTAAGTGACGAACGACTGGGCTGTTTAACTACCACTTGTTAATTTCCCACCTTCCTTTAATTTCCTTCCCTCTCTTTAATGGCGGACTATTTAGAGGTCCCCGTGGAAGCATAAAACTAACATCAATCGCCCAACAAATCCATTGGACAAACCAGCATCCTAAAGTTTGTTACGAAAGACAAAACGAAGGTGAGGAGGGTCGGCCTTGAGCGAGGGCATTTAACGTAACGACGGCTCTCTCACAAGTGTCACTAAAAATGCCACCGGCAGCTTGCATAATCAATGCTTAATGATTACGGGTATTGGAGGCAAAAACTGTTTATCTGTGTTATCAACAGTTTACCACGAGCATGATGATAATGAGTACATGTCAAAAGATGCAAGGCTTTATGTGTGTCGTATGAAGAGATATGTATGTAACAGACTCCATATTATCATCTGGTCAAAACACAAGACAAAAAGACTTCATCCCACCTATTCTTAACATTATTAGTAAAAAAGTACTGTTTGTCAGTGCCTACAGAGAAAGACTCAGGTTACCAAAAACCTCCCACTGTAAGAACTAGACTCCTCCCTGGATAACTTCTAGACTGCTGAGACTTTGATTCCGTCTGTCTGACAGCGCATCCACCTTGTCACTGTCTTATCTTTCACTTGACAAGTTTTGAGAGTGTGTCAGATTTTCCTCGTCATTCTCGATGCCTGCTTTCCTACACGACCACAAACCGACGCCCATCCAACAGCCTTGAAGAGAAAGGCTAACAGTTATGTCACAGTGATGTCAGGAGCTCGAAAACAATTGTGACCATTCCTCAGACAAAATCCCCAGCATCTCTTACTCTGTTGTGGTAACCAAAGGAAAGCATCCATGCATGCATCTGTCCTCTGGTGAGGGAAAAAAAAAAAAAAAAACATTCTCTTTTCTCCCCCATTTTTTCCCACTTTGCATCATTTTGGCTTGTGGCAATGGGGAAGAGGACCAGCATTGCTTTGATAGGTGGTTCCCTTGATGTCAGCTTTCTGCTCCACCATTCTAATCTAAATCTAACAGAGAGAATATGCTAGCATGCTGTGTTCATTGTTACGTTATCCTTCTGTGTTATCTGTGGTTTCCAGGCATAAGATCACAAAGACTAACATAAAAAAGAGGGGGGGGGGGGGTTGGCTTGTAATATTCAAATGTCAAAAGCAAAAAAAAAAAAAAATGTCCATATGTGAGCTGGATTCCTTTTCACGTATGCTGTTTGCTTTAATGTTAGTCATTGCTGGAAATGTGGCCAGGTTCTTTTCTTTCTCTCCCTCTCTCTGTCACTCTCTGTCATTCTGTTTGAATGTCTGTCATTGGCATTCTGGCATATTCTAGCATTTTCTGTTTATCACTGGTTCAGTTGGATGGTTAGGTGGTTAAGTTTTTTTTTTTTTTTTGAAGCCTCAGTCACACAGTGATTAAAAAGTTTCAGTTCGTTAAGCGCAGGCCCTTAATGATTAGACCTCCTCCACTCTGTGGTCTGAATCAATCAACACATCTTATAATTATGCACAAAAACAAGAATAGCAAAACATGCATGTGCCACAGTGCTAGAAGGAGGAGGACAGGGAGAGAGAGAGAGAGAGAGAAAGAAAGAGAGAGACAGAGAGAGGAACAGAGAGAGAGAAAGAGAGAGAGAGAGAGAGAGAGAGAGAGAGAGAGAGAGAGAGAGATGTGAGGTCTACAAAGCGCTCTCTCTCTCCCTCTCTCTCTCTCTCTCTCTCTCTCTGTGTCTTTGTGTCTTTGTTTCTTCGAATAGGAAAATGAAGCTCATTCCACTTTGTCGAGGAGAAAAAGCAAGAACGGAACCTCTCCCGAAACAAAACTTCACTTTGTTTTGAATATTTCATAAAGACAGTGAATCAAAAGAAGAGCCAAATAGACTCATTGGCTGTAAACAATTCCTACAAGGAACAAAATGCATGGAGATAATGCTAAATAGCAGTCCTGTTGTCTGTCATGTGTTACTGTTATAAAGTATTCGACTTTTTTTTTTTTCTTTTTTTTTTTCCATATGTAAAAATGGTGTGTGTGCTAAAACTACAGTTTTGCACAGTGAGAGTAAAAAAGAAAAGATCCATTTAAAAAATAAATAAATAAATAAAAATTTAAAAAAAACAAAAACAAATAAATAAATAAAAGAAAGCACACCATGTACCCGACCTGTTTCCCAGGCAACAGGCATCAACAGTTCTAGAAGGCCTCCACAGGGGTGAGGATACTTTTTCTCTCCGCTCTCCTGACCTCAGCGCTGGGCCAGAACAATGATCCACCTCACGGTTCAACCCTGAGCTCAAATCCCCCATGGAGACCCTCCCTCCCCTTAGATAAATCCAGATTTGGATTCTATGGCGCTCTGTCTCGTACCACCAAACCTCAGGGGGTAAGCGATGATCTCTCTTTCTCTCCCTCTCTGACACCTTTCTGTATTTCAGTTCTGAGGTCTGACCTTGGAGTGGATTGGGAGGGTTGTTTGAGGGCTGAAGCAATGATGGGGTTGTGGTGAGACCAGCTGCAATCCTTATCTTGGATCGTCTCAGGGGCCAGTTTGAGGTCTGCTTAGCAGACTGGTGTTGAGATTTTTCTAAGTGAAGCTGCTCTCCGCTGTACATAATTTCAGAAATGGAGATGTATGGTTTTGAAGTTTTTTGTGCTTCAGCTATGGGACTTTGATGTTCCTATACTGTGGTTCAGCATATGAATGTTGCAGGTTTATGGACAGCAGTGGTTTCAAGGTAACAGAAGTGATCTGTCTGAAGTAAGGGACTATATATATATATATATATATATATATATATATATATATATATATATATATATATATATATATATATATATATATATATTAGCAACTTCACTGTGTCTGTCTCTACCTCCCTGTCTCTTGGCCAATCAGAGCCAAGTTGGACAGTAATTGGTTGACCACCTTGTTAGTTAATTACTGTGTACACCTGTCCCCACTTCGTTACCTTGGTGTATGTGTGTGTGTGTGTGTGTGTGTGTGTGTGTGTGTTTTCATGTGTATGCTTGCAAAGTCCTACACTAGCTGTAAGAATTGTGCCATGCCCTGTTCCTTGTTTCATTGTTGCCTTGTTTTCCTTGTGTCCTGTTTGCCTTGATTAGTGTTACCTAGTTAGCCTTGGTTCCTTGTTAGCCATGTTCCCTTTGTTTAGCCCTGTTTCCTGTATCTAGCCCTGTCCTCTTGTTGTCCAGTGTGATGACCTCTGTTTGTTCTTGACTTTGGCCTGGCCTAGCCTGCAGTAGTCATATTTATTGTGTACCAGACCCTGTTGATTGAATACGATTTAGATTTCAATATAGAACTGCTTGCACTTGTATCCAATCTCCTCTCAGTTCATGACACACTGCTTGTGCCTGATCCAAGTATAAAATATAGCAGTCAATATAGCAGTATAGTGGTCAAAGTTGATGAGAGCTTGCCTTTACATCACACTTTCACTGAATGAACAATACCACACAGCTATGTGATCAATCTGACTTCTCACCAACAGCAAAATATCGCTTATCCATCAGTCTATCTATCTATCTATCTATCTATCTATCTATCTATCTATCTATCTATCTATCTATCTATCTATCTATCTATCTGTCTGTCTGTCTGTCGGTCTGTCTGTCTGTCTGTCTGTACACCCATAGATAGAACAAACTGGATATCAGCAGGAAGGTTGTTGTGCTCAGATTTTGAAATAGGGACTAAAGAAGACACAGAGTTATCGAGTCTTAGCAGTTAGACACAGCACAGCACAGCACAGCGCTGTTTGCTAGACGTTTCTGTCGACAGAATTTGAAATAACTGTGAAAATCAATGCCTGGGACACTTGATTAGCCTAGCTGTGTGAGTCCTACGTGGAAAGCTTGATTTCATTGCGCTTTCGAAAAGGAGCACATTGCAGTTGTTTCGCTTTGTTAAATGTCCCGGGGCGAAAACGTTGTTCCTCTATTTGATATCTATCTATCTCACAGAGAAGAATTGAAGAGAGAAGAACTGAGAAAAAGGGGGGAAAAAAACATATTCAAACAATTGTGATGACTTGTGGGGTACTGAGAGCTAGAGGTAGCACTTGAGTCTCATCAACACAGTAACTTTACCTGAAGGTTTCTCTCTCTCTCTGTCTCTCTACAGTGATGACCAGTCAAGAAACACAGTTGCTTGGCTGATAACACGCAGAACCGTTACAGTGTAGAGGAGTGAAAAACAGTCTGCATAAACCTTTAAGCTGTTTACACCCACCTCTCCACTCTCACTCTCCCCATAGCTCTCTATAGGCGCTTTCGCACCGTAGGAACTTTTCCATAGTTCTTAGAACTGTTGGAGAAAGTACCCCCTTTTTCGCGTGTTCGCACTGCAGGAACTTAGAACGATCATAGTTCTTAGAACGCTCTTTTGAGGGGCTTTTTTTAGCTCCTACTTCAGGGTAGGTACTTTTGCAGCGCAGTAGGAACCTTAGGTGTGACGTAGGTGTACAGCCATTGGTCCAGACGCATGTATACGACGACTGCAACCGCCATTTTTAAAGATCCGTGCAAAATATAAAGTCTTAGAACGTATTTCATTTAGCTTTTGATATTCATGTCTTAAAATGTCTGGAATTGTAGGAGGGGGCACATAGTTTTTATGTTTTATTTTACCGGTATTTTATATCCCCCAACAATGACCATTTTGCAACGTCCAATGTATATTTGTACATTGAAGAGGTAGCGTACACTCCCCTTCGGTAGGTGCTTGTGTGTCCGCTTGTGTGGCTGTGATCCGCATTTTAACCTAAAATAAGAATGTGTTTATCCAGCTTACGATTTTAGGGCTGCGGCGGGGAAAAAGAAAAAAAAAAAAAAACGATGCCACGAGCAAGGGTCAGGCACAAGCGCTATGCTAGCACCTGAAAAGTACTATGCCCATCAAGTCATTCACTGCTACTGCGGTGGTAAATGCATAAATGCATTGGGAAATTATTTTTACCATTGGACTGGGTCTATCGCCATACAGTTTTATTTTCGTTAATGATAAGGCAGTTATAGGTTATCTAATGTGCAATCAATATTTCTGTCATTCAAATTCAATAAAACTCATTGCATATACTCTAGTCTAGTTTGTCGATTTCTTTTGCCACAGTAATGGTTCTTTTTTTCCTTTTGGAGGTATTTAAAAGGTCTTAAAAGTCATTAAATTTGTACTTCAAAATGTGCAGCTATCCTGGTTAGTCGTAAACAACAGCTCTCAGCTGCTATACCGTCAGCCGGCTTACGTCACTTCAGCATTCCTACTGGCGGTGCGAAAGCAAACAGAAAAAAGGCCCTAGAACGAGTGTAGTTCTAGGGGAAGCTCCACAGGGGGTAGTTCCTATCGAATTAGACCCTAGAACTGTTCGGTGCGAAAGCGCCTTATCAAATCACCTCACCTATGGTTCATCTTAAAAACACTTTTCCACAAATTGGAAGACCCTCATGGGTCACCTCACCTTTCGACCTTGCTCCCCTGAACCCTAACCAGGCCTTACAAGACTCCTATATGTGCCCCGCCACCTCTGCCTATGTTTGTTTGAGAACGTGAAGCTGTTATGTGGCTTAGTTTTCCTCTTCCTCCTCATCTTTATTTATGTACTCCCTTTAACTGTATAACCCCCCCCCCCCCCCTCCCACCCCCTCCTTCAGTTTCCCTCCTTTGCCTTCCTTTTGATTAGTGCTATTATTCTGCCTGTTTGCTCACTGGAAGCGGAGCAAGGAATCAGAAAGCAATTTTATTAATGGCAACAACGATTCCTTCAAAGTGACCCATTCTAATTTGCTAATAAGTACAGACGAAGAGGGAGTCACCTGACTAATGGAATGGAGGGGACAGCAGGGGCTGCCCGCATTTTTCTTTTTCTTTTTCTTTTCTTTTTTTCTGCAGACAGTAACAACAGCCACCCTTGCAGTCTGCCCATTAAAATATTGTCTTTGTCAATCACACTGACTCTTCCCATCCTTTGTAATCCCACTGCTACCACCATCAACAAAGATATTAGATAATATACATTTTCACTCTTATGTGTATACCCAACCCAGCAAATGTCACGTTTTCTGTCTTTTTAAATGCCAAGCACAAACAGTGCACAAACGCTCTCTTGCTATTTTTTTTTTCTCCTCTCTTTTTTTCCTCCCTTGTGTTTTTGCATATGGATTCAACACACACAAAGGGCTCGTTGCCTTATAGGCCGAACTGCATCTTTTATTCTGCGCTAAGCAGCAATCTGTCAGAGAGACCTAAGTACCCACGGCTATTCAGCAGGATAACCCCATAGAGAGACCATCAGGTCTCAAGGTTACATCAGCACAGATAAACATGCTCTCTTTATCTAAAGAAAAGAATGTCATGACATGGGCATTCCTCACTAAACAAATAGTAAATTCCACTGAGATCCTAACATGACATTTTTTTTATTTGCATAATCTGAAGAGGATATTTAAAGTATTTAAAAAGGTAAAAAAAAAAAAAAGTACTCAGATACCTCAGCTTCAGCTCAGACACTGAGGTAAAAACATTTTACCTTGTTGCGAAACAAGTGAAATTGTCCAACTCTTGATGTGTTATAATCTTTTTGTCCGTATCCAAAGACATTTTGAGATGAAAATATAACTGTGCTTTAAAAATAAGTTAAAAGTGGATCATAGCCTTAATACCTGACCTTACATTAGTGAACACACACACACACACACCAATTCGAATGGCCGTCACACACATCGCTCAGTTTGCTTGCCCGGTCTTCGTTTCTGCTGACGCGACCAGACTCGTTTTCGAGAGCTAGCTGGTTAATTGATAGCTCTGAAAATGCGGTCGACATAATGTAAGTTAGTTTTTAATACATTTTTATGGGCTTCACGACAAGAGCAGAGCATCAAAGAAAAATGCAGCAGTCACCTCCCTTTACCTTGCCAAGGTATGACGTTCAGAGAGAATACAGAAGCACAGGAGGAGAAAAGCAGATAAAACATGTATTAAGCTGGCTCGCTATCAGTCCCTTACATCTTTATATTTCAGTACTTGTACTTCAGTAGGGTGGGTCGTCACAGAGACTGATTATGAGACATATATTTGACTGATACTTTTTTTTGTCTTTTTTTTTTTTTTTTGCTTAATAAAAGTGAGCTGTAGGATCAAGGCTACAGATGGTTGGGCCTCACAGCAGATGGATGACAGTATTTTTTTTACTTTTTCCAAAGTGCGGATGTCAATATATCTGATGCACACGGGTGTAGTTTAAATACCTGTTGATTTCTCAAAGGCTCCAGCCAAGAGAATTTATGAGAAAAGGAGGAAAAAAGCCTGATAGATAAAGTAATTATACAGGTCCATACAGACATAGTGATGTCTTTGGGGAGAAAAGGGAAGAAGAATGTTTTTGAATGGGAAAAAAAAGAGAGACTTTCACTCTGAAGTGCTACCGTTTCTTTAACATTTTACAGGGAAAAAAAGAGAGAAAAGAAAAGAGTAACTTTCCTCATCCGCCGAAGGAGGATCTGAAAGCCATAATTTCAGGTTCTAAAACTGTCACTGAGGTCCCTTTTTTTTTTTTCCTTTTTGTTGATGACTCCGATAGCCAAACAAGTGTCACGCTGCCACGGAAAAGCTGCAAAGCAGTTATTGTGTGGTTATCCAGAGATGTTTCCTAGTCTAAA